>NW_004524671.1:6454177-6455147 GCF_000260255.1 Octodon degus | reverse complement strand
ACAAACATATTTCTTAGTGAGTATTGATACAACTTCCAACAAATTCTTTAGAACAAAAGAAAAACTTAAATCCATAAACTCAAACTCCCAAATATCCCAACTACTCATACGCTAGCATAGAAGGGACAGAATTAACAGCAAGCAGCACAGAAAATAAGATAGTGAATAGTAACAAACATTGCTTTTATTAGAAAAAAATCCATCACAATATTCTCTCCTCAAAAGGATGGGGATGTGAAGGATCTCTTGCTCAAAGCAATTACAGTACATGAATATTAAACATGATCTATCAGAGTCCTAAGTTGTTCGGGAAAACACTGAACACAGCTAAGACATATTCTGCATGCTAATTCTTAAGCAGGAAAGAAGGGACTTAAGCCTCTTTTTTGTTTTACCCAGGACTGATTACTTGTCATACCAAAACAAATAATATTATAGAATAAATTACAAAAGAAGAAAAAAAGGAAATATAAATTAGCTATTTTTTCTGAGAAGGTATAAAAAGCACATTGCTCAATTGTTTACTGTTTTTTACAAATTTAAAATGTCTGCATTTAAGAATAAGTTTCCTTCTTGTGTATGTCAGAAGAACTAAGTCAGAGAATGAGGAATCGTCTTGCTTTTATATCCAGCAGGAGCAGTCTTTTCGTTCCCCTACTCCAACATGTTCTGAGGCAAAGCAGGCAGCATAATTCCCTCTGGATGTTGTAACCATTTCAGGAGAGTGATGATTCACTCAAGGCAAGAGAGGGAAAAGCTGGCTGCGTTCCTTTCCTATTTGACCTCCTTAAAAGGATCTTTTTGACGCTGTCAACCCAGGCTACTAAAATAGCAAGCAACTATTCTTCACAAAGGTCAAATGGAATTACCAACAGAAAGGAGAGTTTGGTTTTTCTTAAACCCTAAAGTATAATTTTTCCACTTATCCTAAATTAAGAACAATGACAATTATTTTCTTTACAGTCTTCAT
>NW_004524671.1:6450842-6453632 GCF_000260255.1 Octodon degus | reverse complement strand
GATGACTTCCTACACAGATAGAAAGTTATGCTACCTAAATGCATACTTTTTCCAGGTAAAAGTAGATGGTAATGATTTGCATCCTGACATTACTGAGTTTGAACAAGCCCTACCTAATGCCAGAAGCTTTAGTTTAAGCAAACCTATTCTCCTTTCCAGGTGGAAATTGGAAGGAGCAGAAGAAAATGAAAAGAATATTGCTGCTGTGCCAGAAACCCATAAGGAAAAGTGGAAGAATTTCACGGGGCTGGGGCTCAAGTGCTGGAGAAAGAAGCATGAGCACAAGGTGCTCCACGAGACTGGGAGGAAGATTATCAGGAATTGGCCAAGCACCGTCAGTATTCTAATTTCTACGGTGCATGTCTCCGGTTTTCTTTATACTTTTACCACCCTGGTGTGTGTACCCATAACATCACACGTGGATTTTGCCTTGTTTGACTCTTACACAAATGATTTAGTCTCATTGTCTTTATTCAATAAAGTATATTAAACTTATTGTCTACTTATGAAGGCCAGCTCTCTCTCTGTCTATCTCTCTCATTTATTTTATTATTCATGCCTTCTATCTTGCATAGATTATTTGAGGTGGTTTATAAATATGAATATAATTAAAAAACAAAGAAAAAACCAAAAGAAAGAAAATTAGTAGAGGAAGGAATAAGATAAGGCTACTATACTAAAGTCAAAGGTGTAAAAACAGCACTATTTGAAGTTTTGGGTCTTTGATTTTCAAGGGGAAATGAAGACATAGAAATGTGACCAAGAGCAGTACTTGAGTGTGACTGAAACAACCATGTCTGCCAGCTCCTCGTTTTAAAAAGACACAAATCTATATTATCCCTTTAAACAAGTTTTCTTGAAAAGACACCTGACAATGCCACTGAATTCCCCTACACCTGCCCCTTCTCACTTGCACTACTGATTATTTACCATCACTAGGAGTGAGTTAGTAGTGACAGGAAGAGATACAATCTGATCTTGTTCAATTTCTTTATCTGGGTAATTGTTAAAAGGTTTCTTCCTTTGTGATGAGTGGGTGGTCTTGAGGGCCCTCAGTGAAATGGTAAAACTGGAATAAATTAGGTTTGGGGGCCCAGAGAACTAATGGGTGCTATTAGGGCCCCTTGTGTGGTGGAGAAATTAGACATACATATGAAGATGCATGTCTTGAGAACTGGATATGGAACTTGAATTCTAAAGAGAGATCACATTGCAGACACAGTCATAGACTGTATATATTATTTAAAGTCTTGAGAATAAAAAAGTCACCTGAAGATAATGTGTAGTTTTTTTTAAGTCCCTGGACAAATTTCTAGGGCACCACAATGTTACAAAATGAGCTAAAACAATGAGTCAGAGGAGGAGCCCACACGAAATTTCTTATAGCACACCAGGATGTCTTAGCATGACATGTTCTAGGATAGGATGACAAAATGAAAAGCAAAGAACAGTCAAATTTATGAAGTACTTAGCTCACAATAAATTTATGACTTTGTATTCTCCATGTTCCATATGAAACTTCTAAAGACTCTTCTAAGTCTCAGTCATGCATATCTAGTCTCATAGCGTGAGAAACAGCAGTTTTCTGAAATTCCTTATGACAAAGGTAGACTTACATATTTTGTATTTTTAATACTTAGAAGAATACATAAATGCTTTCCTACAAACAAATACCTTGGAATGTGTGTCAAATTAATGATTATTTAGAAAACCCCAAATACAAACTAATATCATAGATATTTATGCAGAGGATACTTTTAAAAGAGAACAATTCATATTATGAAAATACAGACTGCTAGGATTATAGAAACATAGAAAACCAAGTCTTTTAGTTTTAGTATTAATACATGATGGCAAAAGCATGAAATCTAAGTTTGAGTTCCAAGTGTACATACTGAAGATTCTGGAACTTTAAAAAATTGGATTGCTGTCTCCAGATACTATTACTCTGAACATTTGGGTCATTGTTTTAATGCCTGGCTTTTGAGCTATCATCTCATAGTGCCCCCTAGTCACAACTGCTCAGTGAGGTCCCATTTCCTCTCTGCCTGCCAATGCACATGTGAGCCATGTGGCCAAAGGTCTCCGGAACTGTCACATGCCCCTGGGCCCCTCTACCCCCTAGGCCTGAGTCAATCAGGGTCTTTCATAACTGTCCACATCCTGTGTTCACAGGGCAAGCATCTCTGCACTTTCACCTGCTCATATTCCAATTTTTAAAAACAACAAAATAATGTTGACATCCTGTCCACTTCCTAGTGCCACCTCCAGCCTTGCTTCATAAGACATTTCTGAAGCTAAGAAAAACACAACACTCACTCTCATAACTTTATGCCTTGGTAGCGCTGCAGACTGACAAAGTAGTCTGTATATCTTTTAATTCATTAAATCTAACCACCATCATCATCATCAGTCATCATCATACAACAAAGTCGAGTCTTTACACCAATCTATATATTTTAGTGGTGTTTGTTTGTTTGTTTTGCAGAACCAGGGATTGAACTCAGGTCCTTGTGCTTGCCAGGCAAGCGCTTATTCTACTGAGTTATCTTCCCCACACCTCCAATCTATATATTTTTAAAAATTTTAAATCTTTTATTGCTTTATTTATTTGGTACAGGGTCTCACTGTGCAGCACAGACTCACAGTGATGCTCCTGTCTCAGCCTCCCCAGCACTGGATTACGGCCATGTGCCCTCATGCTAGGTTTCAGTGGCTGGTACAGCTTGCAGTACCAGGGATCAAACTGGGTCCTTGTGGTTTCCAAGCAGGTGCTTAGGCCACCAAGCT
>NW_004524671.1:6442937-6450411 GCF_000260255.1 Octodon degus | reverse complement strand
GAGTTGAGTCAGCATACTAGATTTTCCTCTTTTCCAAATTCTTTCAGTCTGTTCCTTGCTGTTTTCATATTCCTCTGTTAAATACTTCTGAGAAAAGCTTGTCTCCCAGATCAAAATAAATTGTTGGTGGGAGAGAGAGCTTTATTAAAAACCAAAACAGGATCTTTCATGAGAAAATAACTAGGCTGTTGGACTGATTTTGTGGCAGCAAAGTAAACTGAGAATTTCTAGCTTGAAAATCATTTTGAAAACAGTGGGCTCCACCAATGGGGACGAAAGAAAGATAAGTAGAAAGAAGTCATCCTGCAGTATCTGTGGGGATTGGTTCTAGGAGGCCTGAGGCTACCAAAATCTGTGGGTGCTCAAGTCTCATGAGAAAGAAGGCATACAATTTGCACATAACTTATGAACATCCTGTATACTTCACACCATCCACACACTATTTATAATACCTACTACAGTGGCTGTATCAGGTTAATAGTTGTTAGATGGTTTTGCTTAGAGAACAATAACAAGAAACAATCCTGTACCTGCTCGTTTACAGAGGCAAACTTTTAGATTATTTTCAAAATGAGGCTAGCTAAATGCATGGATGTGGAATCCATGGATACTGAGGCTCTACTGCAATTGATGATGGCACCCCCGACCCCCCAGGACCTAATACAGAATGAAGACGGACTGTGTTACAAGATTATAGTGAAAGGAGGTTTGCCTTAGTGACACCTGAAACAATATCACTGAAATAAAGGCACATATTTGCCATGCAAAGTGCACTGTATAAACCAAACATGTCTAAGTATCAGGAGATGATTCTAGGTGGGCATACGGAATGCTGGTCCATATTTATGCTACTGCAGGGCAAGAATCACCACTGGAAGCTGCGAAGACAGCCAGAGCTACTCTGGCTCTCCAACAGAGGTATAGCAGCTCCATTTAATATTCTTGTCTAGTGAAACAGCAAGGTCCTTTGTGCCTATTTTTAAATGCACGTTTTTAATATTCGATATAATGTTACTCTTTAACAAACTCTTTACTCCCTGCCTCTCTGATGAAGCTTCCTGTGGTCTTTAAAGGGATTGTTAACCCAAGAATGGATCACACTATTTCTGCATGGGCAGGTCACGAGCCACTCCATTAAGTCTTCCAGTATTTAATAGAAAGCGCTGTCACTCACCTCTGAGGAGATGAGCCAGCTGCTCAGTAAGAAGCTCTGGAGCCTCCTGGAGAAGCTCTCTCAGTACAAGGGACGAGGAAGACTCTTGGTCCTCCAGCTCAGCACTGTTCTGCTCTACTGGGCTAATGACTTTGACAACTGCTGATTCCAATGGTTTGTCCTCACTGCAAAGAAAATGGATGAGAAGAAGAGAAAGGAGCTATGAGGAGGGAGAATTTTCTCACTTTTTGAAATTATTTGCTCTCTGTTCCTGCAAAAATTATTTCTTCTTAGTAACCACATCACAAATAGGTGAGTAAACTCATATGATGGTGGAGAAAAGAGCCCTGTCCATGTCTTTTCTCATTTCATTTCGACCAATTACTCCCCCCAAGAGTTCTAAAGTATCTTCACACCTTATTGACTGTGTCTTAGTTGCTTATATACTGCTGAGATAAGATACCCAACAGACACTTTAAGGGAGGATTTGTCTCACAGTTTGTAGAGGTTTCAGCTCTAAGTTGTCTAGCTCCAAGGCAGGGTGGCTCAACAGAAGGGCATGACAGAAGAGAAACATTTCATTGTGAAGCAGGATGCGGAAGGCATCAAGCAGAAGCAAACAAAGGAGCAGAAGTGACAACCAGTGACACTAGCCCCCTTTGCTGTCTCTCATATTTTATCCAGGCTAGGCTACCTACACTAAGACCCTAGGCGGAGCACCTTTTATCCTACCTAGAATTATGTAAACCAACCAGTTGGATAGTTTAGTAATCATATACCTTTGATCCTAGCATTCCACACTTTAGATCCAGCCATTTCTGAAAAGTCCCACTATGACCACAGGGCGCTTTAGGGGCACATCTAGACATGAGCCATGACAAACTCAATCTCTGTTTTTTCACTGTTGGGAAATAATAGCTAATACTTAATACTGATCTCCCAGTATAGGCTAGCACTATTCCACATTTTAGTTTATGTTGTCACATTTCATAAAATGAAATGATCCTATGAAACAGTTTCTAATAACATCTCTGATTTACAGTGCCAGCCAAATAGCTCAGTGGATTAAAGTGCCTGGTAACCCCAGCACTTGGAAGGCTGTAAACAGGAGAATCACTAAGAGTCCAATCTAGTAGTAAGACCCTGAACATCCTGTAACCCTTCCCTAAAAATACAGAAAATAAATAAATAAATAAAGTCCAATTTATAAATGGGGAAATTGAGGCACAAAACAGTTAAGAAATTTGTTCAAGGGTGCACAACCAACGAGAAGATAGCTACATTTAAACTCTTGACAAGTTAGCTCCAAAATATGGTATGAATTGAAACTATAGTGTAGAAAAGAGTTACTACTGGGCATATTTATTTCTACTATCATTCCTTAAATATGATATAGAGGTGGTGTTTATCAAAGCCAGGAAGAAAATTCTGGCTAAAACTGACTTTATTTATTCTGTCAAAAACAAATGAGTAACAGTAGAAGAATTAAAGATCTCAATTAACTCTTGAAAATCATTTTATGTCATAAATAATCCCAAAGCCAGAGTTCACAATTTGAGTTCTGAAGATCAGAATGAATATTTCTATTCTTAATTGGTCACAAAATTCTCAGATTTTGATTGATACACTCATTCCATAGGTCACTCCTTTAGCTTTGTACAGTGTCCTTGTAAAGCATACTTGGATTAGTTGGTTTGGAAAAGCTAAAAATGAAGTGTATGATTATCCTGAACACAAATGCTATGGTTGTGGTATAATTTCAGAGTCCCCCAAAGATCTATCTGGAGGTGGAATTTGGGGGAAGTGCTATGGACCTCTAGGAGACAGAGCCTATTGGGACGTATGTAGGTCATGGGGTGATATCCTAAGGGAGACTGTGGGACCCTGACTATTCAGTCTGTGTGTCCCTAGCTGGAGACATAACTGCTTCGCTTCTGTACTTGCTGATGTGTCACCCTCACCATAGCCCAAAACAGTGGGACCACCTGATCTGAAACTTGAGCCAAGATAAATCTCTTATTATCTGTATCAAGTATTTATACCTATATATATATTATAATGTAGTCATACCTAAGTATAATATATTCATTCCTAAGTGTATTTAAAAGGTACAATTAAAATGGTTAAATACAAAAGTTCTTATTTCATATACACTAATGTCAGTGTCTACTAGTGAGTTCTGCAATTAGCAGACTAGAAAACTATGCAAAGAATGAACAGCTCAAGGTGATCCATGCTGAATCTTCACTCAACAGTGGCAGACAGCTTCTCCCAAGGACATCTTCATAAGGTCATTGAAGGCAGATTTGTGGTGTTTCTCTTGATGAACCGTTAGACTCTTGCCCCAGTTAACACTCCTATGTACTTACTGAAGGAAGCAGAAGAACCAATTCTAACCGGAACTCTTATATTGACTACATGTGGGGAAGTTATTTGGGTATCAGATTTCCTGTCCATAAAATAGGGGACTGGAGCTATATCAGCATTCATAAATTAATTGTAAAATGCCACAAGTGCACAAACTAGTGGCCAAATGGATTTCATTACCCATCTCTACCTATCGTTCCACTTCATTATTGAGATTTCTCTCTTAGGAAACTTTCAGTTCTAGTTAGTGTTTGATTTCCATTTGCATTTCCTATTTTAAGCATTGATCCATAAGATTATTGTGTTTCTATAAGAAAATATTTTAATGGTTTAAAATTTTGATTCTGGTTAATTTTACAAAAATATTCCACTTAAGAACGTTGTATTTTAAATGCAAAAGTAAAAATTAAAAAATTGACACTACCTGAATTTTGTTATAAAAGAATTCTTTCCTCTGAATATCTTCAGCTTCCAATGCATCCCCCTAAGCCACCACAACCCTGAGCAAGGTGACAGCTGCCGAGAGGACCCTCCGTTAAGGACTGACTTATTCCTCCAACACCTCACAGTGAGTCTTACCTTGCCAGGATGTTGCTACCAATGAGTGTCATAGATAACTTTCCTTCATTATTTAGCTGGTGCAGATTAACTTCATCTCGGAATATGTGGAAGGAGTCAGAGATATTTAGTTCTTCTAAAATAAACCTGGTCTCTGTGAAGTAGTTGAATTCGGTTCTTGGAATATTTAGCACTGGTAAACAGAGAACCCCAGGTGGGCTGACCTACCAAGAGAAAATTGAAAAGAGTCATTCAAAAGCAGCAGAGAAGAAGACAGAACTACCTTTCCAGCTGTCTAAAGGTAACTGGTAACTGGAACGCAAGTGTGTAGGCTGCACTTAACCATTCATCACCAGATTTTTCTGTGCACAGTTCATAGAGAATTGTGCACTGGGCAGTGGCACTCTAAAAAATTTCTTGAAACCTCTCATATCTTACTTGAAGTGTCTTATGTCTCACTTCAACTCCTCTACTGTAAAACAAAACAGCAACAAAAACAATGACTAAACCTACAATATGATTTTTCTCTCACCTGTAATGCTCATTCTGAATTTACCTGCATTCTCCTTCAGGGGTAACAGCCTCACATGTGTTTATGGGACTAGAGGAAAATTGGAATGACAGAGGCAGGTGTGGAAGAGGGGACTTCAGGGACATAAGAAGGCACACCACGCCACCTCTAAGTGGGATCCAGCCAATCGCTCACTTGAAAAATGCAAACCTAGGGGGCTGGGGAGATGGCTGGGGCCTGAGTTCAATCCCCAGTTCTGCCAAACAAACAAAAAATGCAAACCTACTGTAGTCAAATCTTCTGCCTACTAAGAACCCCTAGATCTCCAGTCACTTGCTATCTGTGGTGCTGAATTGTAACAATTAAGTTTCAGAATGACAAAACACAATAAAGGACATGAAAAACTCATCCAACAGACAGATTTGGCCAACAAGCTAACAGATGGTAATCTCCACTGATCTCTTGTACTCTTTCTAAAAGCTTATGTTCAAGAACCTCTCCAAAGGCTTTGCAGTAACTGAGATAGAGGTAGGAGAAAGAGAATTCCAAATTCACAATAATAAACTTATTTTCCTATAGGAACTTTTAAAAATACACGTGCTTTTAAAATTTACTATGAGCAGTTAGCAATCAAAATCACTATCACTGAAAGAACTCAGGGTTTACTAACATTTGACATAAAGTAAATGGTCTTTATTCTCACTTTGTCACTAGCTCTGCCACCAGCACAGTGCCCAACACACTGTTGAATATCTTTGTCATCTGTGGCCCATGCATGGCACGAATCAATCAGGCTTTTCTGACAGTTCTGCTCAATTGTGTCTTCCGGTACGCCAGACAGGCTGGCACCTAGTGAACATTTAATATTTATTGAGTGAAATAAATGAATCAGCCACTAGAATAAAAAACACAAAGCTGCTCCCACAGTGTGGTTTTTCTCTCACCTATAAGGTTTTTACTGAATCACAGTTGCATAATAATCATTAACAATGTATGGAAGGCAAATTATTTTGCTAATTGAGTGAGAGTTCTATCTAACTGATAAGGATACGGAAACAGGAATCAACACAGAAGTTGGGATCATCTGGCCTGATCCTGCACAGGAAGGATTTGTTCTGAACCTGGAGCCAGAAGTACCAGTCTCTGCTGTGTGACGTTGAGGAAGCCACTTCTCTCTCTGGCCCTCAGTTTTCCCTATGTGTAGACTGGGGCTCACCTATCAAAGTAAGAAGGATCTGAACTGGGTCACACATGCAAGCCTGGAAATCCCTGTACTTATCCCATTTGGAGAAGAAGAAACCAGGTTCTCAGGAAACATTTAAATAGGGTGAAGACCACTTGTAGGGGCAGAGCCCAGTGAGGTGAGGCAATAAATTCACAGCAAGTGACTCAATCATCCCACATTTGTTTCTGTACTTAGTGACAAGGCTTCAAAGAAAGAGAGGAGGACCCATGTGTCTATTTCTATGTATCTCTTTCATCTCACATAATTACCTCCCCACCTCTTTTGTTGTGTATCATTATATTCATTCGAGACTCAGCTGTTGGTGGTGATGGTATCATTACATAATTTCCTTCTAATTCTAGGCCATTATTCGTCTACTTCAGTCAACTCTCTGTTCTCTGGACAAAGAAAAAACCCCATTAAGAGTAATTTTTAATATGTATATCTTGAAATAGGCATATTTATCTCCTCACACCAATTAATCTCTCTTGTAAAGTTCAACAAATTTTAAGATAAATTTGATATAAAGCCCACATGTAGAGATCAGAATATTTTGCCCATCATTTTTGTCAGCAGCTGCCCTAAAGCAGTTCTCACCCCCCGCAGCTCACTCTGGAAGACTGGCTTTCATGTGAATTTCAGTGGCTCTAGATCAGCTACACATACCATCAGGGCCGAGGATTTTAAAAAATGGAATAAAACAAACTAGACTCTGGAAAATTGAAAACTGAGTGAAAGTATTAAAAGTAACACTCAAAGACTTGCTGCATATGTATTTAGGTTTTTGAAGCAGTAAAAATCTATCATCATGGGCAGATGGATTTTATGGGAGGGAAATTTTAAAACAGTGTATTGTAGGGCTTTCATACTGGTCTTCGTGAATGAAGGAAGATTATGATCATGGTGCAAGAGCTAAAAGGCAAGATAGAGCAAGCACTTGTGGAAGGTACATTTGACAAGTAATTCCTCTGCCTTTAAAAATCTTAGACTATGTGCCCTGTACTTCATGGAGTGTCCATACTAGTGATACTGTGCAGACTTTTCTATCCCAAGGTAAATCTGTCCAACTTGATGAGGACAGAAATAAGAGCTTCTGACCTTAGTTCTGTTAGTCCCCTCAATTCCCACAAAAGTAATTAGCTACAATAAACAGTTTCCATTTCTTATTTTAAAGCATTTACCTTATTAAAACAATCAATAAGGAAACTAGACCAACACAGTCTAGATGCAATGCATAGTCTAGGTGCCTAATAAATATTTGTTGGTTGATGGATAATAATGCTTTATTTTCTGTAACAACAAAAATTAAGTTGCTAGCTACCTTTTTGCTAGCAAATGTTCCTTCTTAGAAGTTACAGAATCCAAGTACAGAAGGTGCAATCAGTGCTCCTCACCTTGTCTAGAAAGTAAGCATATGTAAAGGCGGAAATGAGAGTGTCCAAGTCACAGGACTTAGGTCCAATGACCACGTGAACCTTCTCCAAGCGTTTGCTTCGATTCTGAAACAAATTCAAACAAAACATTGTAAGTCAGTCTGCAAAAGATCAATAGAGAGGGGATATTTTTCAACCTTTTTAAATGTCTTATCTACATTCATATACAATGGAAGAAAATCATAAATTTATCATGAACATTCACATGAAAAATACATTTAACCTCC
>NW_004524671.1:6441658-6442837 GCF_000260255.1 Octodon degus | reverse complement strand
TATAACACAATTAAAAGGAAAGCAAGAACTTGAGGATTAGACAACAAAGAGAGGGCAAGTAAAATACTATTTTAAAACTATGCTTAACATCCTAAAATGTTCTTTTATACCAAAAAGTTGTTTATAAAAACCCAATAATTGTTAGGAAGAAAGGAGGCTTTATTAAGATTATTTACAACTTGAGTTCATTTAGACTGTATCTTTGAGTCATAATTTTTTTTTACAAAAGATCATGTTGCTCTAAGGAGAAATTGTGCAGAATTCTGTTGTCATTTCCTGTAAGACATCATTATTAATTTAAGAAACAACGGGACTTTTTGCAGGCATGCCTGGCATTCTGTGAAATCAAATAAACACAAAATTTGGTAAGGTATGTTTATTTTCATGTCACATTTGGGGTGTCAGGATGTAGCCAGTCTGCACTACATTCTGTTATTTAGTAAATGAAATTCATAATACTTTTCTTACTCAGAAAAAGATATAATTAGTGTCTTGTCTCTAAAATTACAAACTACAGTAAATGCTCTTCAAAAGTGCACATAGTCACCTCTTTGAAAATGAACACATGTTGTTTTTCTACTTAAACTCAATTATGTTGCTTAAGGTTCCTTTGTAAAATGCTGACATCCTTTAAAAACCTCCAAAGGACTAACTACTTCAAGAAAATCTCACAGCAAAACTCTCAAATACAGATAATTATAATTTAAGTGATAGCATATCAAAGAGGACACATACAACTCTTTCTTTTTGGGGGGTGGCATGGGGGACAGGGGATCAAACTTGGGACCTTAAGTTTGCCAGGTAGGCATTTATTCCACCGAGCTTCATCTGCCACTGGTTTTCCTTACTTTCTACCATTTGCTCCAACCTTTCTTTCTAGGGCTGCTTAGAAAGTCAGCTTTATTGTAATTCTCCTCCATTATCTACAAATATAATGGAGGAGAATTACAATAGGTTGGTTATGACTTTTAATTAAAAAACAGTTATTCCCTTATGTGCAGAACAAAGATAAAGCATTATTTAATAGCGTACTAGGTAGTTTACAAATGTATCCATGTATTTGTCACTGTTTGTATAAAATGCTGATATCAAAGTCAGAAGCACATTTTAAACCACTCATTGTTGGCCCAAGGAACAAAATGAATTAAATTTGAATGGAATAGGAAGTAAAGCCATACT
>NW_004524671.1:6431843-6440958 GCF_000260255.1 Octodon degus | reverse complement strand
GCCCAGCTCTCAGTATCAAGACAGTCAAATATTCTAGTAGTACCTAAAGAAATCTAGGTAAATGGAGTTTATTCCACTACAGCACAAATGAGTGCATTAGGGAATCATATTACTGCAAATGCTGTTATTCCGATAAGCTCGAAGGTCTAAGGAGACATTACCTCATCTCTCCTCCCAAATCTTGTGAGAGTGACAGTAAGAAGATCAACAGCCCCTTTCATAGGTCAGAGGAGCCTGGGATGGTGCCAGGATTGTTACCAGAACCCTACTCTAAGCACTCCACACTGCCATGATGCTTTGTTGGCCTCAGGATGAGTGGGCACGGGGATTGAGCAGGAAAAGGGCCTGCTGATCAGGCTCTACAGATGCAGCCAGGCGTTAGACATCATGTCACATGGATGTTACTGGCTTAGTTGCTTTCTTTTTTTAAAAAAATATATTTATTTATGTATTTGGTACGGGATCTCTTGCTGTGTTGCTCGGACTCATAGTGATCCTCCTGTCTCAGCCTCCCAGCGCTGGGAATATAGGTGTGCACCACCTTACCATGTTACAGTGGCCCACACTGCATGCATGGGGTTCCAGAGCCTGCACAGCATGTAGCACTAGGGATTGAATGGGTCCTTCCCCTTTCCTGGCAGGTGCTTAGACTGCCGAGCTACCTCCTCAGCCCCTTATCTGCCTTTGTATCTGGGTCTAATCACTCTCAGGCATAGCTCTGTGCTCAAACCCCAATTTATGCTAAAGGAAACATGGAGAGCACAGCAAGACCTAGGTTTCATTTCTGAGTACAAACCCAATTATTATTTTAAAAAGAAAGCCACTAAATGAGGACTTAGAATGCAAAAATGCTTGTCCAACTCTCATAACTCATAGCTCTGATCTATTCCTCTATCTTTAAATAGTAAAATGGACCCATCACCTGGTAGGTCAGAGCTGTAGCAGACTCAGGGCAAAAACAGATCTCTGGGTGTTACATGGTTCTCCTTCATGCATTCTCCTCTCTCAGTGCCCTACTTCCATGTCACATTCTTTCCTAGTCATGGCCTCCTCCAGTGCCATTCACCCCCATCTGCCATCCTCAATTGTTGCCACAGTCCCCAGGCTCCAACCCTCTGTTCCTTCACCATCAACATCCACCACAGCATGCCAGGCTTCTTGATTGGCAAGCTGGTACTACATGACAATGAATAATGAGTGTACCTGTAGTAATGTGGCACCCACCAAAGCAACAGACTTCAATTTTAAAGACACTGAAATCATTCCACAATCCAAAGCAATATGTGAACATTTTATCCTGGCTGAAAATGCTAGACTGGACAGAAGAGATATCACAACCACAAGGTACATCTGATGCTTGTTAGAGAACCTGAAAAGTGACAAGGCTGATCTCAAAATATCTCAGATGCTTCTAAGTGCCCAATGACTACAGTAACCACTGATAAGACCAAGCTGGGGCCAGCAAAAAGAAGATGACTTTATAACTGTGTTCACACAGACTCCTGCCTGTCTGGAGGAATAAAATGTGAAAAGAGCCCCATAGACTTGCTTTGTAGATGAGCTTGAAGAAGGCACAGGAGTAGACTCTTCAAATTGAGGTTGAGTGCCCACGTGTACAGGATTCATTCAAAGACTTTCCATCACAAATGACACTGCCATGAGCGCAGGGCTTAGCTAGCACAAAGCAGTCTGGGACAGGTTTCAGGGGTCCGGGCCAGGGGCAACTCACTGCATGGCAAAGCCCCCTGAGGTGGTAACAGTGAGGCAGATTCAATGAACCCAGAAGAGATGCCTGACCCAGTGATACCTGGCACCCACCCTCCCAGGTTTCCTATCCAGAGACCCACCATGTTCAGTCTTAATATTTCAGTTCAAAGCACTGAAATTACTAGATTATTAATAGATAGATCATGACAAAATCCAAGTAACACATGCACAATTTTATCCATTCAATTTCCTTCCAGTATATCCAACCAATGTATCCAGTAAGGCAGTGATCAAATGAACAGAATCTCCAGCCTTCGTGGCACGTCAGACTTACTGTATGGCATGTGATGAAACAAACAACCAGACAATGATAAATAGGAAGTTAAACAATCACGAATGGGAAGTAAGAGTGCCTGATGAGTCCCACTGAGAAAACAATGTGCAAGTAGAGTTCATTTAGTAAGCAAAACTGGAAGAACCAAGAGAATAGAAAAGTACAAAGGCCCTACAGTGAGAATACATCCAGCCGATCCAACAAATAATTACTGCTCAGCACACACATTTTCTAAATGTGATTTGTTAAAAATTCAGAGGTGGGTGAGTCTGGTAAGTACATTCTCATTCCCTAATATCAATACAAGCCCGAAGAAATTTCAGGAACCAGAAGGAAGAGGCACTGCTAATGTCTGAATGCAGGGCTGTCCAAAGCAGCACAAAATGAAACACTCATAGGAGGGTGAAATAGGTGCCACGCTGACTTGCCGTCTCATATGCTTCCCAACAGATTGTCATAATCTTCCATACTCCACGTATAAAAGAAAATACACCGAACGTGCTGGTATTTGAGGTCACAATTTGAAATGCTTTTGAAGTGTTAATATCACATACCAATATAATGAGACTGTTCGCGGAAGCTAACTTTGTCAAGTCCCTACACACTTGAATTCGACTGTCCATGAAGGAAAGTTGTCCTTGTTAGACAGAAGCACTTTCAAAGCTAATCCACAGGAAATAGAAAGTGTAATCAGAGAGGGTTCTTTCATGGCTCAGCCCCACAACAAGTTTAGATCACTTTTTTTCATAATCACACCCTCTGAGAAACAAAATTGACATTTCCTCTAACTTTTTTCTTTAGTTTTTAATTTTTATGGGCCAATGATTGCAGTACAGAATGATTACATTCCTTAGCTGAGTTGGACCCCGTGCACCACACATTCTTTCTGCATCCCCTTCCACTTCTTCCTTCCCTTCCCTCTATCTCTTACTCCCCTTCCCATTTGAAAGAGATGTCTCCCTGCTTCCTACTATCTATATTTCATTTTGCTCCCTATTAATATCATAAGTTACTCAAATAAGAGAAACTATGTGATAGTCAAGCCTATGTGTATGGTTTATTTCACTTAACATTATAGTCACAAGGTGCATCCGTTTTCTTATAAATGACTCAAGCTTGCCCTCTTTATGGCAGAGTAGTGCTAGTGCTAGTGTACAGCTAGTGCCTCCCCGAGATACTTGCTCACTGGGGAAAGGAGGAATCCCTGTTCCAGAAGGCGGGCTCCAGAGTCAGGCAGAGCAGGGCCTGGCTCCACCAGGGACTTCTGGGCCTGTGGTTGCCAGGATTCTGCATCAAGAGACTACAAGATGAGCAGGGGGAGGCTCCACCTGCTGCTCACGACCCTGTTGGGCCTCGATTCACACCTATCAGCCCCCAGGAAAGCCAGTGTGGGAACAGAAACACACAGTGCTATAGCCAAATGATCAAGAAGAACCCAAGAGAGCGGTGGAGATGACCAGAACAACCTGGTCCTCAAAGAGGAGAGAAAGCCCCAATCTGCTCTGTGCATGTGGACGGTCTCCACAGTCTCACTGTTGAGAAGCACAGTGCCTCTCTTCCTGCTGGCTCTGGCTGCAGATCATTCTGAGAATACTTGACGCCTTGGATTTCTACCTTTATCATCACCTGGAGAGATTGGGCCTAGCGGAGGAGCGTGGGGGTGGGAACATAGAACACTGTTACCAGTCGAAAGCTTAAAAAGCAACAAAAGTCCCCTGAATGCAGGGATTTCCTCACCAGTGGAAATCTTTGCACTCTCTTCTCAATTCTGTCTTTTTTCTTTATTTTCTTTTTTCTGATAAGAAAAGTATTGGGGCTGGGGACGTAGCTCAGTGGTAGATTGCTTGTGTAGCACATGGGTTCAAGTCCCAGCACCACCAAAAAAAGAAAAAGAAAGAAAAGAATAGTGTGCCGCCCCAAGTCAGGTATGAAAAAATTAAGAAAAGCAAAACAACTACTGATGACATGCTTTAGATGATGCCACATTTTAAAATGTGAGTACATATGTTAGCAAGTATGCTTTATACAGATGGGATGCTCCTGTTCCTACCACTTTAAATAGCTTACTAGTAGTAACAAGTATCATTTATAACTGTCTAGCTCTCTGTCTCTCTGTCTGTCTCTGTCTGTCTCTGACTCTCCGTGTGTGTGCGTGCGTGCGTGCGTGCGTGCGTGTGTGTGTGTGTGTGTGTGTGTGTGTGTGTAGAGTTTCAGGAAATATTATAGGTGCCTTAAAAAGTTCCAAGTAGGGTGATATTGCCAAATGGAGTGCTCTGCTTACTCACCACTTGGCCCAGACTCATGCTAACAGTTGGCAAATAAACAGTAAGAAGAGACTGTGAGACAGTCACTAGCTTCTTCTTCAAGGTGTACCTAAGGTCATGTGTAAAAGCAAAAGCATTTAGAATCTCCAAGTTTGGTATACAGGAATTTATTTATTTGTTTATTTATTTTGGTGGTGCCAGGGATTGAACTCAGGACCTTGAACTTGCCAGGCCAACACTTATTCCACTAAGCTATCTCCCCAGGCTCCAGGCAGTTATATTTAATCTTCTCATAAATGTCATAATTTAATTATTGACCTAATAGATGAACATAAACAAATTAGGAAAAGACAAAAGGTTCAATATAAGACTGAAAAGGACTGCGAGGTCATTTAATTGCCTCCTTTCCTAATAAAACTGAAACTCAGTCCACGTTGATGGATTTCACGTTGCCTACAGCCTCCCACCGCATCTCTGTGAAGACACAACTCTTGAGATAAAGGGATGTCTGCAGCAGAAAGGTTCACTGGGGATTACAGAACCAGCCAGAAGGGAACCAGTTCCTGGGCTGAGTTTCCACAAGTACCAGCAGCAGGGCTGGAGAGCAGCTGAAATGTGTCCTGCAAGCTGAGAAGCCAGGAACGTTTTTATAATGATAATTTAGGAGAAAAAATATATATATATATATTACATTGAGCTTTCATTGACTACAGATGGGAAGTGAATAACACTAGCTAACAGGAAGCTATTGTGGGTGCTGAGGAGGCTGAAGCAGAAGGCTCGCAAGTTCAAGCCCAGCACAGGCAATGTAGCAATTCAGAGAGATACTGTCTCAAAATAATAAAATAAATGAGCAAGGGCTGTAGGTCTATGGAAAACACCGAGGCTGAATCCCCAGCACCAAGTGTTGGGGGCAGTCCTTGTCACTTCTGAATTGGCCAGAGTGAATAGTCCTGGAAGTTTATGCATAAATGGTCACTATGTGGCCCTGATTGTGGTTGTCAGCCATGATGGGATTTAAGTCAAAATTTTAACAAATTAGCTGTGCTTATCTCATCTATCCTCCATTCTAGGTCTTTGTAATTAAATTTGGGAGGTGTCAGAGCTTTGTCACCACCTTCCCAACCAGGCCCTGGACAGAGGTACCTTGGTTCCAGAAGTTAATTCAGTCCACAGTTTGGGTTGCAAAATAAATTGGTCACAAACTGAAGCAAATTGCCCCATAAGATTCAGTGTAAATAAGGTTAATCTGTTCTGAGCCATACTTACTTATGAACCACAGAAATATGAAACAAAATACAGTGAAGTACAGAATGAAGAAAGAGACCATTGATCCTCCTTAAGGGGACTTCTGGCATGGGGGACAGGAAGGTGAGTGAAGAGCAACTTACTGTTCAGAAAGGAAGTGCCCCTCCTGAGGCCCTTAGAGGAGATCTCTTCTCTGGGTTTCCTTTCTTCATCTCTTACCAGCAGGTGAAATTTTGACAAAAATGTGTCTAGTGTTACTCATTTCCTGTGATGCAGAAATGGGTGGCCATGTTACCTTTCATCGGGTCCAACACTCTTTGCATTATAGTTATGTTTGGCTGGTGCTTCTCAAAGCAATCCTGGCTCTCATCCCATTTTTCCATAATGGATTCTGTCATGTCGCGGCTACCCTCCTTCCTGTCTTCCTCTTCCTCAGAGAATGCTCCTCACCAAATGCCTTCTGCTGCTCACTCTGGAGCTCAGCAAGTTCTTCCACTGGGAATTGGGCATCCCTGGGCAGTGCCTCCCGACTATTCTTTGGCCTTCTTAGCTGCACTCACTCTTCTTCATGTGTGTACTGCCAACTTCAAAAATAAATGCTCTCACTTCCAACATCCTCAAATAGAGTTCATATATATATATCTTCTGGACCCTAATAACGATTTGGGAAGAACTGCTCTTTTACTTAGGTATTTAAATTTACATACTTTAGTTGAGGATTATTGTCATGGCAGTAACTTTGGTAACTCTACCAAAGGTTAACTTTACAGGCAGCACCATTGTTTTTCCTCCGTAACATGAACCTCAAGAAGTCAGGCTTGGTCTCTCCAAATCCTTCCTTTCCCTAAAGAGCCCTGAGAGAGCTGCTTTAGAAAACTAAACCATTTTTTATCTTCCAGCCTTCTCATTTTTGAAGAAGATGCATCTAAAAGAACTTCTTTTACTAAATGTTCACTAGGTACTTAACATTTCGGGCAACACACATGTTTTAAAGACTGAATGAGAAAGAACATCCCTGCTATATCAACACAGAAGCCTAACATTCATTATCTAAGGTTATATATTAATTACTTTATGAAATAATGTGCTCATAAAGGATTTGAAAAGAAGTGAAGCTCACAAAGGGGAAGAAAACTCTCAGTTGCCAAAATTGATTAGAAGTGTACTCCTTGGGTCAGAGAGACAGCTTAGTGGATTAAGCGTCTGCTGAAGCATGCTCAGGGACCGGGGTTGGATCTCCAGCACCACACTGAGCTGGCCACCAAGACCGGGGGTGGTGGCACACACCTGGAATCCCAGCACTGGGGAGGCTGAAAACAGGAGGATCACTATGAGGGTGAGCGGTATAGTGAGACCCTATACCAAATACATTAAAAAAGTGTACCATTTCTGATCTCCTTTCTGAACTTCTGAAGGATGCCGTGGTTATATATTACACATGGTATTTTTATTTTTTTTAAACTTAACAACAGCAAATATTCCTTTAAAACTAAAATATAGCTACTATGATGGCTAGGATGCTTGTGCTTGCTTCGTAACTCTACCTGCCAGCCTGCTAGCTAGCGTCCAGTCAGTCCCCAGTAAATACTGAAAACAACGAATGAAAGTTGAAATGAGTGGAATGAATGCATAACTGTGACATTTCATGATTTTCCTTAATATAGACCCTCATAATTAATTTAGTCAATATTCTGTTGCTAGAGACCTAATTTAATTACTGGTTGTGTAAATAATGCTGTACTGAATATTTGGAAGATAACGTTTCTATGTTCATCCTTACCTATTTCTTCAGGATTAAATTTCTAGGTCAAAGAATGTAAGAGTTCAAATGCTTATCATAATGTTTGCAGAAACTTTTATTACTACTCAAATGCTTTCAACGGAATATTTAAGCATTATCACATTAGTAGGTAAGATAGGATTTTAATGTTATTTGGTTTGTACTTACTATGGCAGCTTAAGATCCATGCCTTAGATCATCTTTTTTCATTTGGGCACAAAAACACTATCTTCACATTTTTCTGCATGTATCCTTAGGCTGTTTACCCTCCCCTCATGGATGAATAAACTATTAAAATATATTAATATACTAAACGCTGGTAATGTCAATAAGATACTTTGTTCCTTGGCTTTGGACATTAATGAAGCAATTTATTCAATGGGTTCCATGAAGTATACCATGAGCATGTATAATTTAATGTGGCATTAAGGAAGGAAGCACATTCTGTCCCTTATTTCCCACAATCTACCTACTGTGCTGCTGGATAGTATTGCAATAATACTCCTTGTACAGGGCTACAGAACAGCCTAGTCTCTTAGCTTCTGGCTGGAATGGATCTACATTTCCATCTTGTTAAAATGATGAAAAACAGACAAAAGACCCAAAGAATTATTTTTAAATGTTTTTAAACACAGTGAAATCTTGGTGCTTGCTTCAGCAACATACAAATTGAAACCTTGTTAGGACAAAATGTCAAAGACAGTGAAAACACAACACAATGGAAGATATTGTTTGTGGAATATTTGTGCCATCTGCTCATTAAAAGGGCAATCTTTCTTCATACTGATTTTTTTTTTTTTTTTTTTTTTTTTTGGCGGTACCGGGGATTGAACTCAAGACCCTGGATTTTCCAGGCAGGTGCTTGCTCATTCTACAGTCCTTCATATCAGTTTTTAAAAAGACAACCCAAAGGAATAATAGGTAAGTGATATGAACAGGTGATTATAAGAATAAACAAATGTGTTCAAAGATATTCAACCTCACGAAGAGCCTTGGAAGTCCAAATAAGACAACAATAAAACAAATGTTTCCCCATTAAGATTCTCAGACACTGCCAGATTGAAGGACTGTAATAGTCACTTTCCCATCACTGAAATATGTTACCCAATCCCCACAATTTAGAGGAGAAGAGGCTCATGGTGTCAGAGGGTTCAGTCTATTTTGTTGGCTCCAAAGCATAAACAAGGTGAAAGATACCAGAAGACTCCAGCTGCTGAGCCCATGGTAGTCAGGAATCAGAGAAAGAAGGGAGGAGCTGGGAAAAGGAATCCACATTGCCAGGCCAGGCCCAGTGACCACCGTCAGCCAGGCCCCACTTATAACAGTACCTATAATTAATCCACTGAGAATAGACTGCCCCCATGACCCAATCAGCTTTCCAAAGCCTAGATGCTAAACACATGAGACTTGGGGGACATTTTAAATTTCAACTGTAATAGAGACCATTACTTCAAAAAGACCTCATGAGCACTAGCCATGGTGATATACTGCTATAGTCCCACCTACTCAGGAGGCTCGGGAAGGCAGAACCCAAGGTGTAGGCCCTGATTCAAAATGAAGTGTAAAAAAATCTGGAGTGCCCAGCCCCATGGGCATGCAGGGAGGGCGATTGAGCCTGGGTGTGGCAGCGCCCGCCTGTAATCCCAGCACTTGGGAGGCTGAAAACAGGAGAATCACTGTGAGTATGATCTACGTAGGGAAACCTTGTAGACCCTGTAGACCATGTCCTAAATACAGAAAGAAAAAAGAAAGAAAGAAAGAAAGAAAGAAAGAAAGAAAGAA
>NW_004524671.1:6419000-6431738 GCF_000260255.1 Octodon degus | reverse complement strand
TCACGTACTGGGAGAAAAAAAGACCCATACCCACCCTAAGGTCCATATAATCCCTGTCAACTGCAGTGTGTACCAGCAACTCAGTTTTGAAAAGGATTGTTGAGTTGCTGTACACCAGTGTTGGCAAATCTGAGGCTAGGATGCTACAGTGAGGAGTATGTATCATTGAAAGTGCTAAAAGGTTCATCATCACTGCTCTAGACCAACTTCGACAATTTCAGAGAGAATTGCTAATCTTCTAATACTTAGTAGAACTATATTTTAAAAAGAGGTTTGTACTAAAGAAGAGTTCTACTGAACATTATACTGTACTAATACTTCAACTATACTAACTACCCCATACTTGAAGAAGAGAACTTCAGATTCATCCAGGTGTAAGGGGACAAACTAACACTTCTTGGGTAGTTTATGAATCTATATTTTAGGCCCATACACATCCTAGTACCTACTCATGCTGTGATAGAGTTTTAGTATATACCTTTTTATGCCGCTTGAGACATTTAAAAATTATTGCAACTGTTGTGGTTTCAAAATGGTGGAGAAAATAGGCATGCTAGAGATGGAGAAGTCAAGTGTTTCAAATCTTGAGAGAAAAGAAGAAAGTGCCTGTTGAAATAATCATAAAATCTGTCACTTTGTAAAATCATTTAGGGTCTACTTCTACCTCAGAGACCGAGCTCCAGTGGACGGAAGCCTCACTGAGTGCGCTGGTCTCACCTCGAACCTGGGTCCCCAAGAGTGCCCGAGGCAGCGCTCTGACTGCAGCACACGCTCACGCCCACCTTTGTTAGTGAGCTGACGTCAGACATGATATCAGACATGATAGTCGAAACCCTCAAATTTTATTACAGATTGTGAGTAACTGTCCTGCTCTCATGTTTAACAGGCTCATTTGGTGGTGGAGGCTTTCCTTTCTTCTTGTGTATTCACACACACACACACACACACACACACACACACGGCATTATGATTTTTAAATCTTATTCACATATTACTACACTAGGAAACAAGATACATTATAAAACATATTTTTCTTTCTTTTCTTTTCTTTCTTTTTTTTTTTTTTTGTATTTTAGGACAGGGTCTACAGGGTCAACAGTGTCTCACTACACAGATTAGACTTGGAATGATTCTCTTGTTTTTAGCCTCCCAACTGTTGGGTTCACAGGTGCGAGACACCATGCCCAGTCTCAATTTCTGTCTCAGTGTGCCCCAGGGGCAGGGTTGGCGTGGCACACTGGCCACTGAACCCCAGCTACGGCACTCTGCCTAAGCAGGTGTTTTAGTCTGCTGAGCTCTCTGGCTGGCCCCACACTAAAACGTATTTTTCAAAAAGTTGTCTTTCTTATTTTTGTTAAGACTTCTGTGTAGTCTCGGCCACCCTTGAGCTAGTGTGTGCTTTTTTTTTTTTTTTTTTTAGAGAAAGGGTCTCATTATTCATTTCAGGCTGGTCTTGAACTCACTTTGTAGCCCAGGATGGACTAGAACTGACAATAATCCTCCTGCTTCCACCTACTGAGTGCTGGGATTACAGGAATGTACTACCATATCTGGTCTGTGCTTTTGTCAAAGGTTGTTAAGTATTCAAATTTACCCTTTTCAGAAAAAGCTTATAATTTTTTAAAGTACAAAATGAGCATAGGGAGTTCTCTTTGACCTTTCTGTTGGTGTATGTTTGAAAACTTAAATAAAAAATAAGGGCCAGACAAATAGCTCAGCAGATTAAAGTGCCTGCAAGCAGGCTCAGGGCCAGGGGTTCCATCTCCAGGCCTGCTATGCCAGCCCCGCTCCCAGTGCACACTGAGAAGGTGATTGAGACTGGGCATGGTGGTGTGCACCTGTAATCCCAGTTCTCGGGAGGCTATAAACAGGCAGATCACTATGAGTCCGATCTAGTAGTGAGACCCTGAACACCCTGTAGACCCTTCCCTAAAAATAAAAAAAAAATCAGAGAGTACTGGGTATAGTGGCGCACTCCACAGTGGGGGAGGGGGGGTCACAGAAAGTTCAAGGCCAACCTGGGCTGTGTAGTGAGGTCAAGTTCAACCTGAACTACATAGCAAGACCCTGTCTAAAGTCAAGAGAAAGAAATAATAATCCCCGGACATTGGGACAAGAAAATCAAGGTTTAAGAGAAAGAAAGCAAAAAGAAAAAGAGTAGAAAGGAATAGAGAATGCAAAAGGGTGGAGCATAGGGGGAAATTCCCTTTACACTGGATTTATGGCAAGCTTGAGTCTGCAAGGGCACTTTTAGCAACTAGTCCCATCATGTCTTTGGTTTCAGTTTACAGAAGTAAATCAGCACTTAGAATTGTGGGGAAAATACTCCATTAAAAATCTATTGAGGGAATAAATCCAAGTGCCCAAAGGGACGGACGAGGGTCTGAGTCTGCGGGCAGCTGCAGCCTCGGATGGGGATCAGTGTAGAAAACTGGCCTCTGTCCTACCCATGTGTTGCCCTTCTCCCCTGCCGCTACTTTGACTTCTCTCCTCTGCCACAAGCCCCTGCTCATGTTCCACGCTGCCTGAGGCCTGCTTTTTCAAGTTTTAGTCTTACAGGAGGACAAATGGAGAGCACCAGTACAGAGCAACAAAATCCAACCATCTCAGACCACACAAAGCTATTACCCACCACCCCGGCCTGGCCCAAGCAGAATTCCCTATGACATAAATGGAGAATGAAAACATTCTCAGTGGTTCTAGAATAAATTTAAGGCTAATCACTGAGAGTTCCAAGGACTGATTCAGTGTCAGAAGAATGACTAGAAAAAGAAAAACAGGATTGTAGCCTTTATTAACCTTTCTTATGTGCTTTTGCTTTTTCTTCTCTCTTAATCTCAGCCGCCTAATGTTATCTCAGTGCTTTTCTATACATGTACCTAAAGTGTCCAATCTGGTGGCAAATGAAGTTAGAACCCATTCACAACAACTAGAAGTAGCTACACATTCTGATTTCCACCTTTTCCCACTTATATAAAGAAGTGCGACTTACACGTGAGGTGTATCAGTGTATCAAGGGGAAACTTAACATGGCTTAGTATACACACGACTTGCCTTGCGCTAGGTGTCTGCATAAGATTTTTTGTGGGAACTTTTATCAATAACAGGGAAAGGAAGATGCAAGACAACAAATTCACAGTTCTCTTTGGACTTCAATTTAACTGTCTTTTTCCCCCTTTCAGAGCTTTTTCTCCCTCCTAGAAATACACTTCCAGGGTCCTTTACTAAAAAAATAGAACATTCTGAGAAAGAATCCGCTCATCTTTGAGCAGCCACATGTGCCTAGGGTATTCTGGAAGTGTCTGCACACACTCCCAGGGCTTGTGCAGCTCTGATCTATGCTGTTCACTACTGCTAGTGACTCCTAGAATGAGATGCTCATGGGGGCACTATGGTTTGGTCCCTGAGTGTGCCCAAAAGTGTGTGTGACAAAGGCTTGGTCCCAGGGTGGCACTGTTAGGAGGTGGTAGAACTTTAATGAACAGGGTCTCCTGAGGAGTCTTCCGGTCATCCTGTTGTGCCCTTGAAGGAGCCAATGGGATCCCAGGCCTTTCCTTATTCATCCTTACTTTGGTGCCCTGGCCATGAGGTGGGCAATGTGGGTGTGCCACACACTCCCTGCCCCAATACACGACCCACCACACACCCAAAGCGACAGTGCCAACCACTCACGGACTGAAACTCAAACAGTAAATCAAAGTAAAGCTGTTCCTTTTATGAGTTCATTATCTCAGGTGGTGTCTGTTGTGGCACAGAGCTGAATGGCATAAGGAGTTAGTCCATTAGGGAATACTGTAAGGCAGATCCCGCCCACACTCACAATCACATTCACACCGTCATTTACACAAACCCTGCTGGAGCAGCCGCCCGCATCCTCTCTAAGTCTGGGGACTTCCAGCCTCTTAGCCCAGTTCCAGCTGGGCATGGGCGGGCCTACCACTAACCCAGCCACTTGAAAGCCTAAAGCAGGAAAAGTGCCTGTGGGTGCCATCGTCAGTACCAAAAATAAAATAAAATAAAATAAAATAAATAATTGCTTTTCCAATTTGCCCTCAACACTAATATTTTAACATAAAGTAAAATTGATTTTTTAAAAAATTAATTTTTGCTGTTACTTTCTTTCAAGTTGTTATGAGTTAAAGAAATTTGCCTTTTTATTTTTATTTAAAATGAGATGGCTATTTTGATTTTTCTTTAATGTGTCTTTGTGAGAAAAAAAAGAAAAAGAAAAGGAAAAGAAAGACAAGAAAAAATTAAAAGGTCTTCTGGGCCAAGTTCTAGAACCTTCCTTTGTGAGTCAGGGTGGCGATCTGCATCTCCTACCACGTCACCCGAGTGGGGCTGCTGCCCCATGGCACAGGCTGCTCCGGTTACCTTAATTATTTTTGCCCTTTAGATTAGAGGCTCTGGAGCTAATTAGTCAGAGCTCCTGCCCCTCGAACAAGCCAAGATGCGCTCAGAAGGCTTTTCCCAGTAGCCTTACATTTCTGCAGTCAACTTTTTGTTGTCATCCGAAGATCTATGGCTTTAATACCCAGCCATGGATGTAAACGTCTGTATTTTGGAACAGACGTCAGGGCGGTGACACCACACACCTGGCGTGTCTGAAACCCACTCACACATGACAGTAATGAACAGATAAGTGGCTGGAAGCAGGCGGAGGAGAAGACAGCTTCCAGAGTGGCGCATTTGTGCAGGTTCACAGGGAGCTGTGCGAGGGATGGGAGGAGCAATTACTGAGCTATGCAAAGATGACAGGTTTTAATGATGCCATTATTTATTACACTGTGTGTTTTTCAGTGACAGAAGAACTCTCACCTTCCAGGTGACCTCTAAGGCTCAGCCTCTCTCTCTCTCTCTCTCTCTCTCTCTCTCTCAACAGAAGTCTTTACAACTAAACAGCACTTGGCATACAGTAGCTAGATATTCAAGAGTCAGTAAGTTATATTAAAATTCACAGTTGACACATAGAACAGAGAAATAGGATAAAGATATAGAAGTATGTATAAGTTCTGCATTATTCCACTATATTTTATTTTATCTTAAATTTTGTTTTAAAAAGGAAAAACAAATAACAAGAATTCCACTGTAGGGCCAGCCAACTAGCTCAGCGGATTGGAGAGCCTACAAGCAGGCGCAGGGGCCAGGGGTTCAATCCCTGGGACTGCCATGCCGGTCCTGCCCCCCAGAGGCGCACTGAGACAGCGATTGAGACTGGGCGTGGTGCATGCCTGTAATCCCAGCTCTTGGGAGGCTGTAAACAGGCAGATCACTAGGAATCTGATCTAGTAGTGAGACCCTGAACAACCTGTAGACCCTTCCCTAAAATTAAAAAAAAAAAAAAAAAAAAAACAGAATCCCATTGTATTTTAAGAACATAATCATATTAACATCAACTAAGCACCATGTTCTGGAATATCAGCCTTTCCCAATGATAACTTTTAGGATTTCTAAGTATCATTTACATCCTGCTTTAGTATGATAGGATTTTATGATTCCAGGAGGAAGAAAACTTTTTTTTTGAAAATTATTTTTCAACCATCCAAATATTTTCTGTTTGTCTGCCCCTGTCTATTGAGAGAATTGCCTATTGTATACAAACAGAGCTGCTCCACTGGAAAACTTCTTTATTATCAATTTGAATTTTAAATTTGTAATTTTAAGGGGAATAATCATATGAATAGATTATGGAGAAAACCTTTTACACCAAAATATTTGAGCATCTGCCTGGGTGTTCTAAATAAAGCAATTATAATAAAAGTAAGCTGCTTTATTAGAGGTAGATTTTGCTGGGGTTTTTTATTGTACTTTTGATGAATAAGATATAAAGACTCAAAACTGCAACTGATTGTTAAGAGGTATGGGAACTTTAATAACACGTAAAAATGCATCACATCACTAAAATCTTTGTCTGTGATATATATCAATAAAATAGATAACTTCTCACAGTTTTAACATCTTTTAAAGTAAAGCTTGGTTCATTTGGGCTAGTGGCTTATTCAATAATGAATTATGTAAAACTCTTAACTCAAAATTTCCCTATCATTTGTTTTCCTTAAGATAGGGTTCTTTGTAAACCCTTTTCTTAACAGTAACCAAAACATTACATACCAGTTTCTTAATACCACGGTGTCTGCTCTGAAAATTCTAGAAGTTTAGAACAATCAGCAATCTAATACTTCCCCTCTATAACCAATGCAAACCCACGGTCCAGGGTGGAGATGTGAAGGAACAACCATATTATAAATACTTCTCAATTACCCTCCAACTAGCAGTTGAGTAAGTGAATCCATGGTTTGAGGATCTAAAGGAGTTATACCATTTTCGCAGTGACCTTGAACTGATTTAAGATGGCATTGTTTATTAGTAGATAGGAGTGCTGCTCTATGGTCTCCACTCAAGTTGTTTTTGTTGGCTTACTTTTCAGAAAGCTTTGGCAGCTAAAATCCTGTAGATCACATTAAATATAAATTTTTATCGTAAGAAATATGGAGAGCAAGGCTTTTCAGTTTTTTTTTTTTTTCCTGAAGAGTGGCTTTTAAGTTCATTCATAATTTAATTCCCTCTCAGGAGTCTCAAAGTGGAAAGGATGGAGGATATATTTTTTAAAGAGGAAATTCCAGCAGGTTGTCTTCTAGATGCAGGGTAGAGAAGGCATGCTTAGACATGTCTCCTTCCTGCTACTCAGTTGGCAGGTCCCAGCTAACAGGAGACAGTAAGCCAAGTGGCAACGTCCAGTTAATAGCAAAGAGCATTTCTTTTGTCCCACATCCCTGGGTTCACCACTCACATAGAATAGAGTAAGGTCATTCTGTGGTCTCTAGTCAAATATGTGGAATCCTTATAGAAAGGGGAAGCTCACCTGCAAAGTGAGGAACATCTGAGTCTATCACCTGTTAGGTTCAGGGCCTGGAACAGATTCTTTCCTAACACCTGCAGAGGGAGCATCCTCGGCCAGTGACCTTAAGCTCAGAACCTCCAGATTTGTAGGAAAAAAAAAAAAAAAGCAAAAACAATACAATTATGTTATTTAAGCCACTCAGATTTCAGCCATTTTTCACAGCAACCCTAAGAAATTAAAATACTGGGCTGGCCAAATAGCTCAACCGAATAAAGGTTCTGCTTAGACAGGTTCAGGGACTGTGGTTCCACCTCTGGCATGCTGTGCTGTCCCCAACCCCAGGGCACACTGAGATGGCAACTGAGACTGGGTGTGTTGGTGCATGCCCATGATCCCAGTGCTTGGGAGGCTGAGAACAGAAGGATCACTATGAGTCCAATCTGTGCAGTGAGCTCTTGTAGTCCCTGTACTAAAATATACACACAAGGGGCCAGGAAGATGGCTCAGTGGAATAAGCACTTCCCTGGCAAGCCACATGATAACGAAAGCAGTCAGCATTTTTCATGAGAAGCAGTTCAATCCCTGGTTCCACCAAAAAAAAAGAAGAAGAAGAAGAAGAAAAATAAAAGAAAATACACACACACACACACACACACACACACACACACACACATATAAAGAAATTAAAATGCTAAGACTTAAGTCCACTAAGTGTTCATTATGCAGTCCTTTCCCCTTTTACAGGTTTAAAATTTTTTTTAAAAAGTTCTCAAGAAGAAGCCTGGCACATAGTCTCAGAAATATTAATAATTCTGCTGCACTCTGCCATAGCCTCCCCAAGGAAACCACCCAAGAGCCAAGGTACCTCTAATATCCAAAACTACAGCTGCTCCTTCCTTCCACCCATGAGTCTAATTTCACGTCTCTAATCTCTTTGCAAAGAATTGCTGGTAAATCTCTCAAACAAGGCGCCAGAGAGCTCCGTTGTGCCGTTGGCTCTTTCAGACTCCCAGCAGTGCATCTTCCTCTCCAGCATAATTGAGGCAGCCTCCCGGAGCCTTAGAAACCCGCGCGCAGAGCAAGAAGCAAGAAGGGGAAGGCGGAGCATCCTGCAGCTCAAACCCACAATCACAGCTTTTGTGAACTAGTTTTCTGCCCAAATATTCATGGGTTACTAGATGTACCTTATCGATGGAGCTGAACATCCGGCAGGTAGGTTAAGAAAAAGGGCAGCATAAAGGGCATTAAGTAATCCCATAATCACACTTAAATGCTAAGTGAACAAGGCCACCCCAAGTCCTAAAACACATGATAACAAAAGCAGTCAGCATTTTCCATACCATATGCTTGTAAACGTTATTCTGCAGGGAACCAATTAAAACTATGGAATACTTAGAACTCAAACATATGGAACAAAACAGGGTAACTTATCTTGTCACCACAGTGCTTGCTCAGTACATCTATTAGGGAGATGTAACACTAAGTTATTAGTGCAAATAGATGTTATCTTAATTATGAATACCAAATGGCGATGCTATCACTTCAGGTGTCTGCTTTGATGCTGACATTATCTAGTTTTGCATGGAAGGTGATCCTACTGTCTCCAAAGTATGAAATAAGAGCTCTACTAAATATCAAAAATATTCAACCATTGTGAATTATTCAAAAACAAGTTGAAAAAAGTTCCTGTGGATGTTTTATGTAGTATCCTGGCATTTGTATTGATAGTTTGAAAGTTTCACTGCACAATAAAACTCCCATGATGCTAGCTAGATTTGGTATGTTCCCAGTTTGGAAAATGTTGGTTGATCCCTGTAAAAATTGTTGAAAAGATCCTCTTATAAAGGAACTACAGAAATCTTGCATAAAAGATAAATAAATAAATGAGGATCCAGCGGTTCCTGGGCAGTTCCGCCCACATGCCAGGCCTGGGCTCTGGGTTGAATGTCTAACAATGTTCATAGGATAATTTCTATTTTCTTGCATATACTTAAGCATTACCTACAGACTAGTGTGTGGTCTATCTTGGAAAATTTCCCATCTGCAACTGAAAAGAATGTGTACTCAGATGTCGTTGCGTGGATCACTATATGTATGTCCAATAAGTCCCTTTGTTCAAGGTTTGGTTCAGTTCTACTACCACTTTGCTAATTTTTTGTCTGTTTGATCTGTTTTTGAGATAAGGAGGTGTTTAGGTCCCCTGCTAAGATTGTGATACTGGTTATTAGATTGTTTCATATCCTTTAAAATTTGTCTGATATAAGACCCAAAAGCTACAATTCTTGGTGCATAGGTCCTGCTTTATCTTGGTCTTAACCATCCAGCAGAAAAGTATAAAAACGGAGTATAAGAAGTAAAGCCATGCTGTTATGTTGAGCTGTAGGGGACTCAGGTCAACAATTTCTGACATTGCCAGTCAAGCAGAAGACCCAATACTATTATGGACTATTGGACTCTTTTAGAATATTTTGCTGAGTTAACACACCTATAATATTCAAATGATGGAACTAAACAAAAAAGGGTATACAGACGAATGTCCAATTTGTATCTATGTATTCAAAGTGTTTAGGATAGATAGATAGTTACATTCTCTTAATGAATAGAGGGATTTGTTCTAATGGTATTTGTAAACAGGATATCATGTCCGCATCTTGTACAGCAAATAACCACTAGGAAGAGAGTATGAAATGTGTTAATTATTGAAACTGTACTACCAGTTTCATTTAAAACTGTCTCATTGCTATTTATCTCTCAATAAAATTATGGAAAAAAATATTCGACCAGGCCATGCCTCCATTTTCTTGCCTGTTATGCCAGGAAAAATAACAAGGGAAATATGTTATAAAATCCACAGAGCTTTTAGTGAAAATACTTACAAAGTGAAGGAGGAAGCACACTGAGCAACAGAATGCCCGAGTTGTAGTCAGGTGTAAGTGTTATGGGGGAAAGAAGATGTGCAGAGCAGCCAGGATTTGGAATTAACATTTCCAAATATGGAGGACCCAGAAGTACATATTCTAATAAGATGGCTCCATGCAGAAAAAGAATGATGCTAGGAACTGAAGGCTCAAGCAATGCTCTAAATTCAGAACATACATAAAATATGCAAGAAGAGAGGAGAGGAAATGTGGAAAGCCTGGAAGCTGGAAGCATCTATCAACTCTCCTCAGATGAGGTCAAAAAGATAGGCAAGCATACCACAGCACCTGGGGACTACCTTAACTAAAAATCAGCTAACCCCAGGATATCAGCAGCAGATTTTAAGACACTAGTCATGCACACAGCCTGCTTTCTTGTCAGTGGTCCCTATGCAGTTGTCTGTTTGAACACAACAACTTCTCAGGCTTTTTCCTAGAATTTTCTCTTTTCCATCCTTGGCATGTTCTCCACAGTCCCCAGGTCTTTGCCCTGGTGGTTCTCTCTCTAAGCCTGTCTTCCTCCCCACCCCAGTCTGCACAGGAAACTGTCACCCTGCTTTCAAAGTTCTTCTGGCTCATCACTTTTTCTGTACCAGCTTTCCCAACTGCCCTGCATCAGATCATCAGCACTCTGTGGTAGTAGAGGCTTCTGAACTATACACACACACACCAGCATATCTATTTTGTGTGGGAGTCATCAGTGGAAGCGCAAAGCCTTATGTTATTCTACTCACATAGCAGGTAAGTAGTACTCAGTCAGTGTTTCCAAATGAAGGAACCCAAAGCATGGGTGCAGTGTCTCTCCCGTCTTTCAAACCCTATCACTGCAGAGCATTTTCTTTCCTATTCTGTGCTTCTGATATGTATCTTGAATGCAGGAGACTATCAAAACAACGGATGGGGCAGCAGGCACAATGAAAAACATTTGAAAACACACGCCCTGGCTCCATTCTGCTATATTTGATCAACTAGGTTTGCAGTTGGACCTAAGTGCCTAGGTTAAGGGCAAGCTCCCCAGGTGTATGCAGTGTGCACCAAAAGTTAAGGATCCTGTCTCTGTGACTTACTAATAGAAATTCTTGTTTCCTATGAGAATAAATGGTTTCCGTAAATCTGCTTTGCAAAACATGTTTGCACAGATACAATTCCAATCTAATGAAGATTTTAGATTTTAGGGGGAGAAAGCAAATTGAAGGGGGAGAGATAAAGATATACAATTGTTATGGTTTGTGTCTAGATGGCCCCCCAAGGCCTCATGCAGTCAAAGAGTAGACTTCTAGAGGTCGTGATTAATTCATGATTGAATGCTGGTATTATGGGTGTGAGTTCCACACCCTCCCTGCGGTGGAGAGGATGAATGCAATATAGTGCAGGGAAAGAGGCTTGATCTCTGCCCCTTCTTCTAACTTTTTGCTTTTGCTATTATGCTGTTTTCCTCCACCATGAACTGCTGCAAGCTGCCATGTGCCACCTGCCTTGGAGCCAGCCAAGTATGGACTGAAACTTCCACAAACTCTGAGCTGAATAAACCTTTCCTTCCTTAATTCTGGTTGTTGGGTATTTTGTCCCAGAAATGAAAGAAAAGTAACTGAGACAACAATGGACACTTAAAACTCAAAATCTCTGGACTTGACTGAGGTTTATTACAGAAAACCATCAAAGATATTTCCATGAGTACATGAAACTGCACACTCCACTTGGGTACACATTGTGGTCCCCTACAAAGACTGCAAACAGAGATCCTAACCAAGTCACTTCTCCTTTTGGGGACCAGGTTCCCCGGGACTTTTCAGGACTTTCCTACATCAGGCAATGAGTGATACTGATTCCACAGAGACATTCATATAGACAAGTGAATTTGTGAACTTATCCTTTCTTCCTTCCTTCCTTCCTTCCTTCCTTCCTTCCTTCCTTCCTTTGACTTGGTCCCTTTCTTGTGCTACTAAGGCTCCTCCTTGGACGTAGATATGTCTACTACACTTGGTGGTGGGCAGAAGTGAGTCCGGACAGTGTTGCACCATTCTTAGAACTGGCAAGGAAATCATCAGTGCCTGCCAAGCACAGCAATTCTGTTTCAGTATCACTAGTACCCAAGTGTGCTGCTTTACATATTAGCTTTAAAATAACCATTGGATCTTAGAAGCAATTTAAACCCAAGGGGAAATTTCACATATAATTACCCCAATGCCTGCCATCTCTAGAATTGCAGTGACTCTAGAGAAGTGATAATCAAACTGTGCTACAGGAAATATTTTTAGGCATGGAATTTAATATGGCTTGACACATTTGAAAGAGACTTGTCTCCTCAGGATGCCATCAGACACATAAAGCTTTCCTGGAAAGAGGCAGGAGACAGGATACTAAGCCATACTCTACTAACTAGCTGTGAGACCTTGATCTAGACACTCCTGTCTTCTCAGTCTCCCAATTCTTCATCTCTAAAATGATGAGGTTGCATCAGATGCTCACCATGGTCTCTTTGGGCTTTAATGGTCTAGAACAAGTCTAACATGGAATATGGATGCAGAAAAGAGACCTCAGAAAGAACTGCATTTTTAAGAAAAGCCCACGCAACATTTTTAAGAAATTGAATGACTTCTAGGCATGTTACAGTTTGTCTCTGGATGTCCCCCTAAAGTCTCATGTGATCATGAGGGGGCAGGCTTTCCAGAGGTGGCTGGATGTAGTTTGTGGATGACTCATTGTCTCATGCTAGGATTGACTGTGTGAGTGATACACCCAACGTAGTGCAGGCAGCCCACATATAACGTAGGGGAGAAAAAGAGGCTTGCTTTCCCCTTTTGTTCTTGTTGCTTTTGCTGTCTTCTGTCTTGAGTGGTTGCCCTTCACCAACCTACCCTTCCTTGGAGCCAGCTGATTAAGGAATGAAACCTCTACACACTGTAAGCTAAACAAACCATTCCTCTATTAACTTGGTATATCTGGTATTTTATCCCAGCAACAAGAAGAGTAGCCAAG
>NW_004524671.1:6392464-6418350 GCF_000260255.1 Octodon degus | reverse complement strand
ACTTACCCAAGACAGAAAATAAAAATCTACTTAGGTGTACAGTGGCCCTTCATAAGAAAGAGATCTGGACTGAGCTGGAAGTGGGGATGTAGCACCAGTGTCATTATTGGCAGATTCTGGGACTGATCAAGCTGTTTAGTAAGGTCAAGTTGGGGATCGATAGTCACATCAGCAAATGCTGCAGGTCTTGCTGACTTCTGAGAAATTGTGCTCTGTAGGAAAAAGGTCAGCACTGTGGTCAATCAGATGGTCTCTGAGGTTAGCGGAGAGTCAAGTTATTGATGACTCTTAGTGCAACAATGCAGACTGACTTCAAGGACGGAAGCCAACTAGAGCCAAGAATTCTCTGTATGATGGCTATGGAGGAAAAGAAAAGAGGATGGTAGGGGGAATAGTCTGCTCTCACAGCATAGGAGACTTGTAGGTGGGGATTCTTAGGAGGTGGGGAGAAGGTTATGAATAAGAAAGTGATCTACAGTATTCTCTAAAGAAGCAGTTACCCTTTGGCTTCATTTTTCTCATTCATCCATGGTCAAGTTCATCCTCTAGCTATATAATGAAAAGTTATTTAGGGAAGACCACAAGTGACCTAGTATACAAAGAGTTCTTACACCTCAAAAGTTCTGTTGACTATTTTCTAAGAGAGGTATAGGAGACTGCTCACTTCAGAAAAGTTACAAGAAACACAAGATTTCTGAGGAACAATAAAACTATTGTCTTAGTCTGTTTTCCATTGCTATAACACAACATCTGAGATTGGGTGCTTTTTAAAGAAAAGAGGTCTATTCTAGTTCACAGTTCTGGAGCCTAGGAAATCTAGGGTTGGGCGGTCCTGCCTGGCAAAGACCACAAGCTGCTTCATAACATGGCAGTAGTCGAAAGAGCCAGTGGGCACACAAGGAAGAGAGAAAGCATGAGAGATAGATGCATTTCTTAACGCTCATGCTCCTACTAAGAGATTCTATCCAGGAGATCAGTAACTTACTCTCTACCCACCCAGTGGATGTGAAAGGTATCAGCCCTTCACAGTGACCTTTTCATCTCTTACAGACTTCAACTCTCATCACTGTCACAAAGCAACCGGTCTCTCAGGGGACAAACTGTCATCAGACCACAGTGTGGTCTTCAGAGATTTCCTTCCTATATGACCTGTAAAAGCCAAAAGTACACAAAGCATTCATCCTTACAAATTTAATTGATTGGTTTTGTGACAGGAACTGCTAGAGTTACAGTATTTTTGAGCTCTCTTCTCAGATTATAAAAAGTCTCAATACTTGTCTGATTAACTCTTATTTACCCAAAGTATATTCTTGACTTATAGTATATATTTTAAAATGCAGACATACACAGACTTTTCTTTCTATCCTTTCTATCACCAAGATATTGTACATACCAGCACACAAATTAAGAATAATGAAATAAAACACTTTACATTTTCTACTTGGATGAGCTAATGATATTCTACATTGTCATAATTCCTCAGAGTGTACTAAGCAGATCCACAGCTTTTACCTCAATTGACCTGCTCATTCATGCTGAATGGTGAGCTAGGGAGGCTGTGGACAGGCAAGCTTTTCCCAAAGTTTGTTCCAGTGAACAGCAGTACAGTAAAAAGTGTGAAAAACATTATGTTTAACAATACTCAAACACATGCCATTATCACAGGGGCCTCTCAAATACTTCTTATTAATTCACTAAATGTCAAACAGGAAAAGTGCTAAGAAAAAAACAAGGGAGGGTAATATGTGCATATATGACTCTTTGTGTTGGAAAAGGGGTGATATTTTTAGTAAATTGAACAAAGGAGATCCCTAGGGACAGCTAACCCTAAAGGAAGGGAGAGAGAGAATTATTGCAAATCTGCTGACAGGCACTCTGAGCAACGGTACAGCAAAGCCCCCAAGGGCGAGTAAATGCAAGAGAAGGATCTTCAACTTGATTTAAAAAAGTCCCCAGTTTTAATTTCCATTGTGAAGTTTACTCTACTTTGAAAGCGAGAGGTCGTGCATGTTTTAAGTACACAGAATTCACAAGCCCGGTACTTCCCAGTAAGGCATCGTGGAGTCTTCACTTGTGATGCTCAGACTCTGAGGTCCTTGAGTGTTCATGAAGCCAAATCTATTTTCATGCAAATTAGAAGACATCATTTGCCCCTTTGCCATGTGGACATTTTATTAATGATTTTATGAGTGATGGTTTTGTACTGCACATATATGTGCAGAAAAGCTGGGGTGAGTGAACCCGCAAGAGCCGCGGCAAGAGTGCGAGCAGCAGGCCCAGCACTGCCGCAGCCACCACAGCGACAAGCTCCCCGGGCCAGCCTGCCTGCTCACTTGAGAACGTCCTTGGTAAAGCAGAGAAAGACATGCGCTTCACTGCACCCCAAGTGTGCGTGTTCACTTCTGCTTTATAAAGCACACACAACATTTCTTTTGCATTCTGAATACCTGTGTCTAGAAGGAAAAACAGTTGTGAATTACTTGACGTATGAGCTGAATAAACTGCTGTTCACTAAATAACTTTTTATTTTGGAAACGATTTTTTTTTTTTTTGGTGAAACCAGGGGTTGAACTCAGGCCCTGCAGCTTGCCAGGGAAGTGCTTATTCCACTGAGCCATCTCCCTGGCCCCTATGAAGTTATTCTTAAGAAAATGTGTTACTTTGTTACTATGGAATCAATTTATACTATTTTATGAATTAAATATTTAATGTTTTCCCATTTAATATTTAATATGATAAATATTGATAAATAGAAAACATATGAATAGAAGCTTTTGGACATCCTGATTAATTTTTAAGAGTTTAAGAGGGCCCTGAGGTCAAAAAAGTAGAGAAGTACCATAGTAATAAGTAGTAATAATATCATGCAGGAATTTATAAATTAGTGTATATATACACATTATATACATATGCTATAATATACACATATATACTTTTTAAAATTGAAGTGAAATCCACATGACAATATTAACCATTTCCATGTGGCCTTTGGTGTGCTCTTGATGATGAGCAGCCACTACTCTATGTAGCTATAAAATGTTTTCAGCACTCTAAAAGACCACTCTGTGCTCATCCTTCAGGTATCCTCCTTTTCCTCAGCAACCAACCATCTATAATCTGTCTCTATGAATTTTCCTATGCTGGGAACTTCATATAAATGGAATCATATAAAGTATGACATTCTGAGACATATCCAACCACACTGCAGCATGTACCAATACTTCATGACATATATGTTTCTTTTCATTCTATGTATATTTGTTTTTAATTTACTCATCTTCATTTAATAATGAGTATATGATCAATGGTTACAAAAATCTCTCTGTAATTGACTGTGAGTACACAAGTATGGAAACAGGGTAGTATTTGTCTCAAAAATATACATTGCAGTATATGAAAGCTTGTAGCCATTTTCAAGTTATTTCTGTTTACAGTGTAAGTAACAAAAAAATATGAAGCAATCCTCTAAATCCTGAGATAAATATTAACTGGATATGGATGGCTCATTGCCATCTATAAGTGCGAGAAATCCTACACTGTAAAGGGCAGGAGATACTCTCCACTTTGTAACATTACTTAACAAAATAAGCATTTGCATTTGTAGGTTATTTTTGTTTGGCTGGGGTTGTTGACTTAGAGGCAATGAGTAGCTTGGTATAATGGAGGGAAAACCATTTGGAAGCAGGAGGCCTGTGCTAGAGCCCATGATCTACTCCTTAGGTACAATACTTCCAGTAGTGAGTTCCTCTCTTGGGCCTCAATCTTCCCACCTGAGGAAAGGAGATGCCTCCCCAAGCTTTTTTAAACACACATGTCTCCACTTACCAGAAATTCTTCATATACCTCCATCACTGTTTTTGCTCTATCCATACATTATCTCTATTTGGAAAATAATATCATTTGCAAAGAGTAAAAATTAATAAACCACTTCAAGCCATCCAAGTGTCCGTAGTATGTCATCTGACTTCCCACAACATGAAACACCCACTCCCTTCCAAATAATACCACTTAGTCCCCAGCTATCATTTCAGGAACTGGCAAGTGGAGGCCTTAATTACCTCCAGAAGTTAGGATTCACTACATATGCTGTCTCCCTTGCAAAAGCTGGTGGGAATGTTTACAGCTTTGGGTACCACATTACCCATGTAGCACTTGGCAGAGTTTTGGAGACAGAGATAAGTGAATGGCATTCATAGCTTGGGATTTGTTGTAAATATAAGAACCCAAGAGAATTCTGAAAGTATGAAATTCTACAAACAGCTATTATATGGTTCCTGAGTATATCAAACAATAGGACCACATTTCCGTTTTTAATTATCTTTTTAACTCTACTGATAAAGAGTTCCAAACTACAAGAAGGCACTTGATATTGACTCCTTTTCTTCCATGAAATAACTTCTCAGAAATATATGATCTTCTCTAAATACTACAAAAATGGACTTTTTGATATGATGTTGTAGCTCCTGCAGTCAAGAGCAGACACTCTTTCATCTCTTAAATCTGCACTGGCTTTGGGTCATGCTTTGGCTAATACATACAAGAGTTCATCTAGTAGCTACGAAAACAAAGAAATAGAGTATGTGGGTCATTAGTGTAATGCCTAGCACAAACTAAATCTTAGTTAAAATGCAGCAATTATCACTGGCACTGTGCATGTGATTTTTAAAAAGTGTGCATTAGGAATGTCACTCCTTCCTCCAGGGACTTTGGTGTCCACATTTTCCTAATCTCCTTCATCTCTCTCTGAACTTGTCTAATTTTGGCTGGGCTCAGAAGTTACCAGAGGACAGCAGGTCTATCTGGAAGGCCTCCACAAAGCACATTTGAGTAATAGTTCTCAAGAGAGTGGAAAGTAACTGTTCCTTCCTTGGGTTCACTGCAACCCAAATAACTCCAAGTTCACACTAGAGCTTAGTACATTGATGTCATAAACTTGTGGGGACCTAAAATGTCTCCCTTGGCTAATTTTACATCCACACTTGAAGAACTGGGAAAATAGCCATAATATATTCAAACAATTGGCTAAGGGCTGCATAAGTGTTATCTCATTTAATCTTCACAGTAACTCACTGAACTACAAAATAGATTACATATTATCTTATTTTACAAATTAGAAAACTAAGACTTGGGGATATAATATTATGCCTGATTGACTATGTAGAAGGTGCAATCAAGAAAACAAATAAGAGCTGATATTTATTCCCCAACTTTATACCAACAAACATTCCTTTAATTTTGTCTTCCATCTAAGACTCCATGTCTTGGAAGTTCTTATTTACCACTTAACAGCAATGTTAGTTGTGAAACATTAAAATGGACCCTGCCTTTGGGATCCCAAAATGCTAGACCCACAGTATGGAACAGTTAAACCGACTGGTACTTATTTTGCAACTGAAAGAGAATTCCAGAAAGGGTAACTGACTTGCTGAAGCCCTACTTCTTTCACTTAGAGGGGAGCACCCTAAAACCCCTGTCTCATTATTTATGGAAGCTACTGCTTTTTCCATGACAAAATTCTGCCTCCAGTACATGGTACTAGCCACAGGGACAGTTTCGACTCAAATAACCAGTAATAGTAAAGAGAACAGGGAAATAGAATGATGGGAGGAGTTGTCCTGTCTTCACGGCAGCTGTTCTATGGGTGTCACGCTTTTAGCTTAGTGGCTTCCTACCCCACAGGGAGGATTGAGTAGGTTCTCATTATGATACCGGAGAGGGGAAAAACCAATGAATCTTTAACAACAAATGAAATCCAAAGTATATTAAAAATACATGCAAAAAGCAATCACATGGTACTGGAATAAGAGGCTTCATACAAGAATGTGACGGTGTGCTGGAAGAACTCTGAACCATGCCATTGTTCATTTTAATTTGCCATTTGTTTTACAAGATAACAATACCTTCTAGCTTGGTGCGTGCACCTCTCGCTACCTTAGTTTGTCCATGTGAAAAAAGAGAACAACAGTACCTACGAAGTAGAGTTACTGTGCAAATAAAATTATTTCATAAATATTTAAAGAATTTATATAATACTCTTACGCATGGCCATGATGGGGGTTATATCCTACTTAATTTATGAATGATCCAAGGGGTGGAGTAGCTAAGGAATGTGCCTGATTTCACACAACTCACAACTAGGTGAAAGTGACATTTTGATTCCTCAGCCATGGTTCCTTTCCTTTTATTCCAAGGCTTGAAGGCTCCAGATTACTAAGATGTTTCTCTTTTGTAGGAGTGGACTTGCCCTCAGCATAACTTCCTGTGTTTTTCAATAATGCAGCTGCGCTCTTCCTGTAAGTGGCCTAAGGTGACCTGTGAAAATGGTTCGCTACTCTCTTGACCCAGAAAACCCCACAAAATCATGCAAATCAAGAGGCTCAAATCTTCGCGTTCACTTTAAGAACACGCGTGAAACTGCCCAGGCCATCAAGGGTATGCATATCCGAAAGGCCACCAAGTATCTCAAGGATGTCACATTAAAGAAGCAATGTGTACCATTCCGGCGTTACAATGGTGGAGTTGGTAGGTGTGCCCAGGCCAAACAGTGGGGCTGGACACAGGGTCGGTGGCCCAAAAAGAGTGCTGAATTTTTGCTGCACATGCTTAAAAATGCAGAGAGTAATGCTGAACTTAAGGGTTTAGATGTAGATTCTCTGGTTATTGAACATATCCAGGTGAACAAAGCACCCAAGATGCGCCGCCGTACTTACAGAGCTCATGGCCGGATTAATCCATACATGAGCTCCCCCTGCCATATTGAGATGATCCTTACTGAAAAGGAACAAATTGTTCCCAAACCAGAAGAGGAAGTTGCACAGAAGAAAAAGATATCCCAGAAGAAACTGAAGAAACAAAAACTTATGGCACGGGAATAAATTAAGCATAAAATAAATGCAAATAAAATTAAAAAAAATAATAATAATAATGCAGCTGCTTGCTAGTTACTACTGGGTGTACACATGGCAAGTCTTTCCTTGTGGTACACAAGAGCCTGGCTTATACTGGCCCATCCCATGGCAACAGTATTATTCCTACTTGATAATCTTCTTTCCTGTAAAACGTAATAATATGTCCTTGTGCATTGATCCATGCAGCTTCAGTACTTGCCTATAGCACAGTATTCTTGCTACTCACTGCTAATGGGATTGGCTATGTGACTTGCTTTGCCTGATGAAGCAAAGTCGAAGTAGCTCATATTGGTACTGAGCAGAAGCTTTACGAACCGCTGCTATGTCTCACCAGCTCTCTCTGGCCCTCCTCTGCTGGGAGAATATCCTATCCCAGGTGGCCACTGCACATTTAGCCTGCACAAACAACTTGGAGTCAGGGTTGATTTGCAGCAACTCCTTTTTAAAAAAATTGTTTTACATTTTTTAAAGAGAGTAAAATTTAAAATTAAAATAAAAAATTGCAAGTGATACAGAATTTCACTTAACAAAGTAATTTGAATTTCCCAGTATTCGTTGTAATACATAACATCTTACAATTGGTTATTCATATTACCAGATATACGCTTGTAAAATTGGAAGAAGGAAAAATAGAAAGAAATGCATAAGAAATTAAGAAGAGAAAAAGTACAAACAATTGAAAAAAGGAGATGAAACAAATTAAAGCTTTAACTGCTTCTTTCCATAGGCCAGCGGAAATCTACAGTACAATTGTCCAAATCATCCTGCCTACATACATAGATAAATCTTTTTCCCCCACTCCCTCTCCTGTCCTTCTCCTCAACTCTGTAACTTTCTTTTTGAATAAGTTCATTCCCTTTTCCCAGTATCTATTGTACCCTTCAGATTTCATTTTTTTCTTTCATGTGCTCAAACTAAGGAGACAATATGATGTTTAAACATCCAGGTCTGATTTATTTCACTTAAGAGTGTGTTCTCCACTTGCATCCATTTACCAACAAAAGACTCAAATTCATCTTGTTCTATAGCTGAATAATACTCCATTGTATAAAAATAACACATCTTCTTTATCCATTCTTAAGTTGATGGGCATCTGGGTTGTTTCCAGGATTTAGTTATGGAAAATTGCATTGCTATAAACATGTGTGCACATATATTGCTGTGGTATGATGTTTTCAGTTCTTCTGGAAAAATACTCAAGAGGGAAATAGCTGGCTTGGGGCTGACCAGATAGCTCAGAGGACTAAAGTGCCTGCTTGGGCAGGAGCACAGCAGCCAGGGTTCGATCCCCAGCATGCCGTGCCAGCCCAGCCCCCAGGGCATGCTGAGAGGATGATTGAGATTGGGCATGGTGGTGCTCACCAGTAATCCCAGCATTTGGGAGTTTAAAAATAGGAGGATCACTACAAGTCCAATCTACATAATGAGACCCTGTAGACGCTGTACTATAAAATACATTTTAAAAAACAGATGAAAGGAAATAGCTGGATTGAATGGGGTTTCTGATCTTAGCTTTTCAAGGAATCTCCACACAGAAAACACATCTTTGTACTGAAATCCATCTACCTTGGATTTCCACTAGTGCAGCCCAACCTAGTGAAAAACTACTGGGTGTTCATCAGTACCCACAAGGATTCCCCACAACTCCAGAATATCTGTTGATGGCTTCCAAATTACAAGAGGTCCCACTGTGAGCTCCCCACTAGGCTAAGAGAAACAGAATTGTATGTGAAAGGTAAAGGAGTGGGAAGGTGCAAAGGGCCTGGTGGAAATGAAGAGTGAGTGAAGAACACATCAGAGAGACAGAGTGACCGAGCAAAAGCCATTCACAAAGGAGGACAGACATGAATAATTACAGAACACCATAAATATCACAGTAACACATGCAAACACCACTACCAACAGAGCAGAGGGTGAGGACAGGGAAATGGAGAGCAAATAACCCTCTGGCTGACAAAAGCACTGCTCAGATGACATTGGACAAAAAGAAAAAAAAATAATAATTTAGGGAGAGAGAAACTCAACAGGGGCAAGAAGAACTATGAACAGCTTTGTTTTAAGAGAGAGAAAAAAGTTTTTATTTAAACTATTTCTTGTAAGGAGTTCTCTACGAAGCCTTTCATGTAAGAAAGGCCATTGCTATACTTTCTCTTATGATCATTCAAAGAACCCAGTTTCAGGCCCTGTGTAGCCTAATCTGCTGCCTGTCCCTTCCCTTCTTCCCTTTCTCCTAAGCCCCTTCACACACCTGTGGTCTTCTCCATCACTCCTGGCCCTGTGAGACCATAAGGCCTCGTTTTAACTTGGAGCAAAAAGAAGGGATATGAAACCAAGCAAGCACACATTAAAAAATATATTAGTGCTAGGCTTGCCTTATGTAATTAGAACCAATGGTTGTGGCATGACTCCAGATTCATTTTTCCTCCAGAATAAAGTCTTGTCTTAACCCACATTAGGATAGCTACAGATTTATTCCCTCAGCTTAGATATTCACAACCTGGAAGGCACCCGGTCCCCCAAGGTATCTCCCTGCAGTTGACTGCAATGAACCAACACCTCCTTTTCCATTTTCTCTTGAGGGTTTCTCCCAACTACACACACTTTAGATTCTAGCACATGCTTTAAAGGGTCCCTGAACCAAACCACCTGCTGCCCAGCAAATCCATATTTTGGACCCTCACTATTCAAATTCATGCAGGGACCACCAGCACCACCTGAGAGCTTGTTAGAAGCACAGACACCAAAGCCCAGTGTCTGTACTGAATCAGAATCTGTGCTTTACCAATATTCCTAGATGACCCCCACACATAGGGAACTTTGAACACTGCCCCCAGAATGACTAGTGAGATTAACATGAGTATATCACAGCCCCTATGGTGTGTTGAAGAGAAATATGAGCTAAAACTGCCATGGTATCCATTAGTTACACACAAGCCCTTTGACCTCTCTGAGACTTGATTTCTCTGTCTGAAAACTGGGCATAATAATACCTTTCTCAGATGGTTGCAGTCAAGGTCAAATGAAAGCACGAGTGTGGCTGCAGAGTAAATATTAAGAGGCGCTAACTCCCTTTCTTGCTGACCAACAGTGGGTTTCACCAGAGTGGGGAGCAGGGATCAGAAGAAGAATAATGATGTATTTGAGGTGAGCAGGACAGAAGGGAAAATTCCCCAAGAGGTACTGCACAAGGCATAGCAGGACACAAACTTAATTTGATTGCTCCTGTCTCACCCTCAATGCTTTCTACTCCTTGTTTCTTTAAAATCTAAAATGTATTTAGGAAAGAACAGAAGAGTTAAGAGTTTTGACACACAAGAATTTACTTGCAAAACCTCCTGCCCTACAGCGAGCTAATTATTTAGCAGACGTGCAAGATTTAACAACTACACTGCTAAGTCTCTCAGAGTTTGTTATTTGCACTCCCACCCAACACTTAGGAGAGAAGAGCATCCTGAGTATATGTCTCTTGGAATATATTAGAGCTTCACAATCCAACATCTTGTAAAGGAATTACAAAGCATGCACCCAGATGATAGAACTAAGTCTAGAAAAAAATCGTGAGGCTGACAACTGTAAACCTAAAGTTTGCACTAAAACAGAATGTCCAGCCCAGGTTAATGTTGAATTAGACCTCTCTAAAGTTTCTTTTGATTTCCTTTGTTCATCAGTGTGAAAAATTAGGGGGGCGGGAGTGCAGCTCAGTGGGATAGTGTAGGCTTGGCTTAGCATGTGACCACCTGAGTTGAATTCCTGGCACAAGGGAAAAAAAGGGAGGGATGGAGGGAAGGAGAGAGGGAAGAAGGAAGGAAAAAGATGGAAGGGTGGGAAAAAGAAGAGAAGAGGAGTAGGGATAGGAGGAGAGGGAAAAAAGGTTGGGAAGACACAGGTGAACTGGGCCCTCTATCCACAGGCCAATACATCTGATGAATCTTCTTTGCATATCTTGAGTTAACAATTCTGAGGTCTCTCTCATGCTATGGCTATAATGTTGGTCAGGAAATACATGTATTTCTGAGCATGAATTTTGAAAGAAAAAAAACTTAGCTTAAAAAAATCATCTTAAATTACATTAAACTGCACTGAAATAAAATTACTTCCTACTGCATCAATGTGGGATGTATTTAAGTTTTGGGTCAGTAACAATAAATCTCAATAAAGGAATAGTTAGGAAAGTGAGCTAGAATAGAGGGAGGAAGGGATAGAAATTGACAGAGTCACACCTTCTCTGCAGCAGAAAAGGTCTCATGTTTATAGCAGTTAAATTTCTTTGCACTCACAAAACCTCTGGCAGTATCAACACAGCCACACCCATGTTAGTCCCTCATACATTTGTCAGACAACCCCACACATCCTCCAGAGACCCTGCCCTTCCATGGCCCCTTCTCAAGACAGGTGACACATGGCCTCCATAGCCTGTGGACCTCAGCATATTTCCACCATGACACATTCAATAAACTCCCACTTGCAAACTACATCAAAGTCCATCCCATGAAACACTACAACTCCCCAGGCTTTTGTGCCTGTGGTAAGGAAAATCTGACTTCGGCAAAAATGGGTTTTACTGGGGGTAACCTTCCACTGGAAAAATGTACTCACTTTCCTAGCTTTACTCTCACATTTTCTTTTACGCAAATGAATCAACCACCAACCTTTCAATGGCAACTCTCAAACAATCCTGGCAAAGTATGGCCCATTTTTGTACCCACAGATGTTTGGGAATCAGAAGACACAGACTCCACAACAGCTCTGCTGATAAGCTAACTGACCACAGGTCCCACGACAAAGCTGGATTTCAGCTCTGCAGACTTATCCTAACGCTGTGTAACATAAGCTCTACCCAAGGTTGAGAAATGAGATCATATGTGTGAAAGCAATTACAGAGTGAACCCCTGTGCTTTAAATCACCATTAACTATAGCCATCCCTTTGCATCTTCAAGAAACTAGTCCCAAGATCCTCTGGGGACATGAAATTCAAATATGATCAAGATTCCTTTATTAAATGGTATACATTTGCATATATCCTACACATATCCTTCTGTTTTCTTTAAATCACCTGTAGATTACCTATAATACCCATATACTATAAAAACTAGGTAAATAGTTGTTCCGCTGTATTGTTTAGGGAATAAAGGCAAGGAAAAGTCTACATATGTTCGGAACAGGTGCAATCATTTTTCAAGTATTTTCTGACCCAGAGTTTGTTGAATGTTAGACCTCATGAATACAGAGTGCCAGCTATGACTGGTCCCAGTGTACCTGGCAGCATAGTGACTAAAAGTGGCCAGCTGAACCTGAAACATTGCAGGACAGCAGATCAAGGCGGTGCCATTTGACAGGATACTGGGGTTGCAGAAGGCTGACTACATGATAGAAAACAATTCAGTTTTTTTCAAGAGGCTCATTCCTTTCGAAATAATTGAAGAAGTGAAAAGAATAAGAGGAGGGAAACTTCCCAGTGAGCTGCCACCTCATGGTCTCAAATAACAACCCTGCAGCAGCCATGGGGTAGTCTGTGTTAGCACTGTTTTAATTCAGCAGCCAGCAGCTCCAGATCAGCTGCTCAGATCCATGACTAACCAAGTTGGCATATTAATCTCCCTAATGTACCATACAGCCTCTGAAGTTCTTCTGTAGCATAGATGTAGGTAGCAAAACACATAAAGTCTGCGCTTGGCTCTGTCACAATGCATGATGGGACTAGTGAACCCTTCTAAACCTCTCAGAGTGTTAACATGTGGGACATGTCATCCAGAAGTAAATTTGGAAAGATTTAGCAGAAAGCTTACGATGTTGACATCTTTTGCTCCAATAATCACATATTTGCAAGGTTACTTTAAGACTATAATCCTAAAAATTATAAAATGCTTCATGTTAAAGATGTTTGTCATAGTTAACAATAGCGAAAACAAGGAAGAACAAGCAAAAGCTTTAACCACAGTTTATCTTCTTCACGAAATTGTGTTCTATGCACAATATTAATGGTGAATACTATACAATATAGAAAATCATAAATAATGTCAACTAAAATGAAAATCAGAGTTTGAAAATGCATAAACATCTTTTAAATCCTGTGACACAGAAGAAAGACTAAGAAACTACCTGTGAAAGTAGAACCAACAATCATGCTTCAATGAAGTAAATAATTTTTTTTCTATTTTTTACTTTACTCTGTTTGAGTGACTTTTCAGAGTTCTTCTATTTTCCAAATTTGTTGGGATGCTTATTCTTTATTTTCTTAAAAAACTAAATCAACAACAGAACACAAAGAACTTAAGATAAAATCTAAAGTCATCCGTGTCAATGTTAATTATCTATGATTCTCTGATAGCTTCAAACATAAAAATCTATAATTCTAGAATTGTTAAATTAACTGTTATATAACAAGAAACCATAAATGGAAGCAGATGGTAATAGAGTACTGCGTCTAAATGTGGTATCCTGAGGGCTGGGTCCCACATAACCCCCAGGAGTGATGGGCTTTAATGTGTCCTCACTGACATTGCGGTCAGAGTGACTGAATGTCCATCTTGCTGAGAGCAAAAATCCAATAGAGTGACCAGTAGGAATGCGTGGTCAGTGGTTCCTACAACCATCAAAGCAGTCCCATAAAGGCTAGTATGTGAAACTCTTTCTATAGCATTAGTTTTATGGAGATGTCATGCTTGGTCAGAAGGTTATTTTGTGCATGAAATAATTCCACAGAAGTGAGAAATACGCCTATCCCTATAAGGCTCATAGTGACCTAATGGAAGAGTAATAAATTTTTCAAAATGTTTTAAAAGCTAGCTCTGGGATGGCATTTTGATCTGCATCCACCACAGAGAGTTTATGTCTGGACTTTTCTGGAAACCAGATCCAACAATAATGGCATTTCAGGCCATAGTCCAGGGGTGTCAGCCAGATGGCAAGCACATGGTCAGTTAGAGAGCCACAAAAATTTGTTTCATGCATGCCTTTATTTTGGGGTCTTAGAAAGTATATTCATATTAAATAACCTAAAAATATGCAGCTAGAAAATAAAACATTTTCTTATTTATCTTTTCCTATGACTTGCGTCCACTTCCTAAAGCTTTGCTCACAATTTGACTATACACAAGAAAGGAAGAGAAAAAAAAGCTTTCCCAAAGATTTCCACTATGAGTTCAATCTACGGAGTGAGACTCTGTAGACCCTGCATACCCTGTCCTAAAATACAAAAAAAAAGAAAGAAAGAAGGAAAGAAAAAAGAAGGAAGGAAGGAAGGAAGGAAGGAAGGAAGGAAGGAAGGAAGGAAGGAAAGAAAGAAAGAAAGAAAGAAAGAAAGAAAGAAAGAAAGAAAGAAAGAAAGAAAGAAAGAAAGAAAGAAACCCTCCAACAAGAAGTGATACTGGAAATTTCTTTTGATTGTAGCAAATGAAGGATGCAAGAACTTCACCCCACATTCCAGCTAGGAAATGTTGCAGAAAACCAAACCAGCTTGCTAAGGGCCAGAAAAAGAAGTACAAAGAATAAAGAACAACTTTTAAGGACTCGCCCTTTGTCTCCCTTGAGAGAAGCCCAGGGACACAGCCTTCCTAAGGTAGCCCCAGGCACATGTCTTGTCCTTTCGGATATGCTCTGGCTGGGAGCAGTTGCTCTCTCCACCTGCCATGACATTTCTGTCTTTTCAGCTGCTAGTGTGGTCAGTACTGCTGCCCACTTGCTGTGGGAAATATGCACTAAGAATTCAGGAAGGAGTGAAGGATCACTTCTATGTTCAGAATGAACTTCTGATTCCATTCTTCTTGGAAACTAAGAAGTCCAGTGTGTACATTTCTGTCTTAGAACTTTTGTTAACTGTTAGGTCTTTTTTTTTTTTTTTTTTTACTTCAGAAAACAACACAATAAAACCTTGTTGAATTAATTGGTTTCCTTTAGCAGAAATAGCAAACCATCCCCAAAGTCCTGATTTTTCAATTAAGGAAAACAGTGCTTCCCATGAGTGGGAATTTTCCATTCAACACTATCAAATGATTAAAAGGCTAATAACAGTCTGCCTGCTTACTTTCTGAGGATTTTCTTAGAAATCTTATTTTTCATGTTCATGGGCCCATACTGCTCTTCAGGGTCCAGAACCAAAGTTCTTGACTCAGGATGGGAGTAAGGAGGGTACTGCTCACACATCATACATGCTGAGAGCTTACTTGTGACTCCGTAGGTGGCTCCATTCAGATCTCATCACCCTCTGTGTGGCTGCGTGAGCATCCGTTATTAACCATGGTGTGTCACGTACCTGGCCACATGCAAGAGCAGGTCTCTGACATGAGTGGCTTCACCAGACAACCAAAGCTTACCCTCCTTGTTACCATTCCTTTTTTACTTTATTCTAATATCATTATCTGATTGGAAATTTTTTTGTAACACATCTTTCCTTGAAAGCAAGACCCTAAACTTGAAAGATCTCTTACCTTCAATTATTCAGGATCATTACTATGAATATGAGGCATATTCCTGACCTCAGTGAGTGTCATCAGCCAGAAACTGTATAGATACTTATGAGTTTCTTCTGCACATTCAATGCAGTGATACTTATTGGAGCCCAGGTCTACTCCTAGGTCTTATTTAATTTTGGTTTTGTTTGTGAAATTTTCACATTCTAAGTTATCAGTAATTACTCTACCACCATCTAACTCAGAGAAAAAGTGAGTTATGAACATTGTGGCAAAAGACATATTAAATAATAACCTTGATGACACTGGCTTACACTTGTATGCCTTTCCCGTGTTTCTGGTATTGTTCTAAATAAATCTCAGGTAGTGATCTCATCAGAAGCCTTTGAGATTGAGCTGGGGGGATTTGCCCAGAAGAAATTTAAAAATAGATTTTCAATAATAATTTCTGTTGCCCCAAAGAGAGTTGTCTTGCTAATCCCCCCTTCTCGGATGATATAGTGATTGGCTGATGTTGTTGGAGACAGGAGCTCAGAAATAGGAATTGCTGCGCTTATAATTCATCCCACCCTGGATTTGGGGTTTTCATCTATGCTTTACTATTTCTCAGACTTGTTTTCCCTTTTATCCCTCCCACGTCTTCCGCTTCCTTTCCAATTCCGCCCGCACCTTCCATCTTTCCACTATTCCCCTTTTCCTTCACTCTGCCTGTGCATGTCAGCCTTTACCATTTTCTGGGGTGCTGCCTAACCAGCAGGCTCCAGGGCCAAAGGAGATGCCACACAATTGAGAGCTGTGTTCTCATCTTAGCTCTTCTCTTCCCAGCTGTGTCTGTGGGGGCACGTGCACCCACCTTACAATCACTCATTAATCGAAGTAATCCTGAAGGTCTCTATCCGGAGAGTGGCAATGGTCAGAAATAAGCAGAGCTAAGAGTTGTGCTGACACCTCGACACTGAAACCTTTTCCAAAAATTCTATTTAAAATACATTCTCATTATTAACAATTCACCAGATACCCATCATATTTCTAGGTAGCCTAACTGGTACTTGCACACCCTATCATCCAAATAGATAGTAATCTAAAAGGACCTTCCTTTTTGTTTCCACTAGGCCTACACAGAGAGAAATCTCAACTTACTCAGCAGCCTATGCCATGTTCTTCTCAGAATATACTTGCTCAATAATTTGGTTAATTACTCAGTTGTCTGAGGATTTTTAATATAAATAGGCAACAAAGAGAAATGAACCCCTCTTAAGTCAAAGGGAAACTAAAAGATGTACCAGTTGTGCAATCTCAACTTCCAACACCTGCCCCCATAAACCCACCAAGTTGTTTGCTTTTAGTTTAAAGAGAATCAAATGTTCTAATAAAGCTTGTGGGAAGAAGCACTGATAGAAAGAGGGTGAGGGTGCTGTAGGGAAAAGAGGCCTGTGCTTTGTTTCCCTGTGTGTGTGTGTGTGTGTGTGTGTGTGTGTGTGTGTGTTGACTTCTGTTGGCCATTTAAGTCTAAGTAAATAAGATTTCCGAGCAGGAGCATCTTGCCACTCTGAGTGTGAATAGGTGATCCCACCATGGTGGGTGCTCACTGTTTTAAGTACCTTGCATAACCAACGCCATTACTGACACGTGGCCACTGCTGTGTATTTTGGTGTATGTGTAGAGTGCCATGAGGGCTGGCAGGAGACTAAGTGCGAAGACTGCTGCTAGAACAGGCAGCATGAGGACCTGCTCCAGCCACATGAGTGCAAGCAGCTAAGAGGCACCTCAGGGGGAAGATGTCTCACCCAGTTAGCAGCTCTGCATCTATAGGTCAGGCTGCCCAAATCGCAAGTGAATCTCCCCAGCCTAAACTGGTGTCAAGACAGTGATTTGGGAACAGAGTCTGACTCTTTATTGGTCTAAATCTTGAGCAAACTTCTTGCCTCATTGAACCTCAGTTTCCTCAGCAAAGGAAATATGCCGCAAGACTGTGATGGGGGTCAAATGAAGAAAAGGTACATTTTCGAGCTAAGACACATATTGAACAGATTCTAGTTGAAATAATGGAGCTATATATTGGCTCTGCTCCTGTGAAATATGTGCAGGGCTACTGTTTCTCACCCATGGGTGGCTCTTTTCCTGTTTCTAGTACTGTGGCATAGATCCTGTTCTCAGCTCAGTAAGGCCACCTGCAGCCCCCATAGCAGGAGACACCGTTTTACAGACCAGAAAAACCAAGACTCCAGGAGGCTAAGCTGTCAGGATTGGGTAGCTAGTGAGGCTCTGAAAGCAGGCATCTGGCTCTGGAATCCACTCATCAGTTTCAGTGCCACGCTGCATTTCAAAGCCAAGAAGCAAGAAGCTGCCTAAGGTCATTCCATATCAAGAACTCATGAAACTCTTCTGCAATCTGAGTAGGAAAACTGGCCTGTAATGTGGCTAGCTGCCCCTTGATTTCAGTTTTGGGGTGAGATCTAGAACTGTGGGGTTATTGCTGCTTCCAGAGAGGCCACCAGTCTCTTTTTTCACCCTTGTTTCAAGGATGAAACAACAGACAAGCTTGTGATTCTCAGATTTTTTTTAAAAAATCAATTCTTAAATGTCAGTAGATGAGCCATGAACTAGACAAGATCTGTTGCCAAAACACATAACAGATACTCATGCATTAAGGCCAAACTGTGAGTAGAACAAGGTACTAAACTAAGTAAGAAAGACTTCTTTCAGAAGCACTTAGCCAAGGCAACTAAGCATCAGTATAGATTTGAGCACCATAGCACCCAAAACAATGAATATCAAGGTATAAGACTGAAAAATATGTAGTTTTTCTAAATGTCTTTTCAGAAAAACTCCTGCACTATGGCTATTAAGAGCTCCCAGGCAAGTAGTCTGGGCACACCTCTGATGGTTAGAGAAAGTAGAGAACTATGGAGGTGCTCTACCACAAACTGTCCCAGTGGTCCGTGAGAAATCTGATTCACATTGGCAGGAAAATGGATGCACCTTGGACAACAACGTTACATGAATGATACAGACACGAGAGGTTAAATATCACAAGGTTTCTCTTATGTGAGAAACCCAATGTATAAATAATTTAAAGAGCAAAATAAAACATAGATAACAAGAAACAAGGAGATAGATCATCTACAAATGTGAAGGAGGCCAAGAGAATGAGGACAGGGCAAGCCAAGGAGAAGTAAAAATAATTAGGATGTCTTACATACGTGCACCAACTCCCCACAATGAATGTAGTGCAAACATGTACTAATAAAGATTGTTTAAATTGCTTAATAAGTCTGACTCAGGATCTTGCATGAGTTTTTCATGTGCATAAAGTCTACAGCAACAGGGAATGCCTGGGAATGCCTTCACCCATCTGCTAAAGGACTCTGAAGAACTTGCCAGCCAATCTCTCTCAGATATTAGCACTGGTGCAGACACAGCACAACAGGCTGGGACAATCACTTGGAGTAGTTGGGATCAGAGCCACCCATCTTTTTTAGTCTTTGAATCACACTGAGAAAAATCTATGATTTTGACAGATCCACCATTTACTGATCCACCCAATGAAGTTTTACGGAGATTTTGTGCCTGACTTCCTCCATTCACACTTTAATTAATTCAACCAGTATCTATTGATTACAAGCAATTATGGGTAATAACCAACCTTCATATTTTGTTAAAACATCTTATATTAAGTGCATAAAAACTACTTGTAAGGGGCCAGGGAGATGGCTTAGTGGATAAGTGCTTCCCTGGCGAGCACAAGGGCCTGAGTTCAATCCTCGGTTCCAGAAAAAAACAAAACAAACAAACAAACAAACAAAAAACCCACTTGCCAAGCAGGGCAGCATGCTTCTTTCTTTGAATGCTTTTCAACTTCTAGCAAACCAGCTTGGTGCCCTATATGCTGCCAACAGTCCTGCTTTCAATTCAGACCACCAGGATTCTGACCATTCATTTTTATTGGACAACTACATCCTGCCACAGACTCTAGCTTTCTGCCTTTACGTGTCCTGAGCACATGTAATGAGCATCAGGCACTCACCAGACTCTACTGATATAATCAAAAACATACAGAGAGCCTGGTCCCTACTCTCATCAAATTGGAATTAATCACAAATGCCCAGCAGGGATATAATGACAACCCAAGATTAAACTATCTAAAAACTTTATTTAAAAATGTTACTTGGACTTAGATATCAGTTATTGCCAGGTAAAAACAGCTCGCTCAGTGGAGCCTTCCTGTCTTCACATAGTTTGAAGAAGAGATGTGAAGTATTTAAGCTAAGGGGTGCAGGAGGAGAAATCAGAAGAAATTGAAAAGAAGGATCAGGCTAACTGTTGTCCATTCTTCAGCAAGCAGTGGAAAGTGACCATGAGATTTTGTGGAGGGTTGGAGAGAGGAGAAAGATGCTTTCAACATTGAGTGCCTGATACTTTTGCTGCTACTTGGCCGGAGCGCAAGAGGAGACCTGTGTGCCAAGCACTGTGGTCACCTGGGGGCTTAGTGACCCTGGGATGCAGAGGCTGAGGAAAAACATGAAGAAGAAAGTTTACCGCTGGAGAAACTGCATGAATGACAATGTAAGGTAAGGGCCTGAGGAAGAGAACAGCGAGGGGCAAGTGAAAAGTTCTGAGTTCTGTGAAAAGGACTATGGATGTACCATTGTGGCTTTACAATGCACCAGCAAAAATAAGCACCATTTTTCAGATTAAGGACCCATTAACATCAATATTTCCAACCCAGACTTTGTGGGTCTGACTTTTCAGGGCAATCTAGAGCTTTCAAGCCCTCATAAGAGCTTTCAACAAATCACCCTGCCCCAGAGACCAAAGCAGAAAAAAATGGATTTGAGGCAATACCAGATATTGCTGGGCAGGACACTTTGTTACATCTGGCAGGGCAGCCACGTGTGACTGTGTGAGCTATATTCTACACAAACCCAGAGTGTGGCCTTCATATTAAAGTCCATGTGAATGCTGCTTCCTGAATACAAGAGCCTTGCCCCACTTTCAAAAAGGACTAAACTCAATGACTCTCCCCATAATCCCAGCATTCAAGACAAAACAGTGACCATCCTGCGCTCCTCCCTTTAGGAACTTTCATCCAAGTGCAGCCATTCTTTTCTCATTTTTTTTTCTCCATTCAAGTAGCACTCCAGGGAGAGGTAGATGCAAAAGGAGAACGAAGCATCTATAAGTCACCACTGCTTGCAAAAGCATCCAGATTTATATATCAAACTCAAAACAATGTCATTATCTGAGCCAATAAATGCTACCAAGAGACAAATTTGTTATATCAAGGCTGTCACCTTTTTACTCAGATGACAATAAAATATTCCCCAAATACAAACTAAAGAATGCCCTTGCTCACCTGATCATAGGTCCTCCGAGATTCAAGCTGTTAACTGAATGACAGCGAGCACTTCATTTCCTTGGAGACAGACCAACCCTCTCCGAGATCACTCTACATTGAAAACATCAGGAACTTTTGCAAAGGCCCTGGGCTGGGCCAATTCCCAGCTATTGGTCTGGATGCTTGAGCAGTGAAAAATGGATCTGACTTCAAGACTCATGCAAGCAAGCCCAGGCTTATTCCTCACCGGCCCTTTCCGGGGGGACACCATTTTTGCAGGAGTGCTTGGGATTCCTGAGTTTCCTGCTCATAAACACTAGCAAGAAGCACAGGCTCACAAGCACCTTTGCAGGTTTCTGGAGGGGCAAGTTGATCTCCTGGTTTTGGAATGAGCTCAGATCCTCAAGAGAAACTATTTTGCAGTTTATCCACCATGATTAGTCTTTCCTACTGTGGCTCCTTACAAATTACCTTCAAAAGATGATTTTTATTAAAATGCACCTTCTTCCAGTACAGGAAGTCAATAAGAATACACTCCTGTACTTTCCAATCAAGACAATTATTCTGCAGATGTGCTGCAGTGGCTTTCTTTCTTTTCTTCTAAAACACATATCCTACAGCCACTCCAACACAATTGTTCGCTTAGTTATGGATGTCCTTTCTTGTTCTTATGCCGCATACCACAGAGTATGAGTTGATATTGGAGTCACTCAGAATATTTCTCCTGTAGAAGTCCAAGTATTGACTAGTAGCCAGTGCAGACCGGATCCCTTGGGTCACAGCTGTCGCAGCCGAAGTGGCAGATGTGTTCCCAGGACTGCAGTGGTGACTCTCCCCATACTTTCTCTTTGAATACAGCATTCCTAGGACATCAGTGTGCCCTGTACCCTTCCAGTGGCAGCTGACTGCCCCCTCCAAGGCTGGCCCATGAGCCACACCCTAGGGTATGGCTGCAGTGATTCCCCCCCCATTAGCAGCTGCTCAACTTGCATAGCTGCTTGTGTTCAGACATTGCGGGGCTCTGCAACCTGTCTACCAGGTGGGGGGACCCTGGCCCTTGGCATTTTTTTAGGTACCATCTAGATAAATCCATGTACTTGTCATAAAAAGCAGCTTTTACCTAAACGCCTAAAGTCTAATTCTAGTTCCAGCAAAGACTAAGTGTGAAATCAGCCTAATAGATTTCAATTCTTAAAATATTTTCCAAAGAACTAGCAAATTTTTTTAAATCCTAACATTCTACCATGAATAAACCTCTCACAAGTGCGTGACATTATTATTAACTTTTTTCTACAAGGAAAAGTTCATCTTCTAAAGTAAAATGTTATCTACTACTGTGTTTGAATACTGTATGTTAAATAAAAAAAAATGTATTACCTAAAATCAGGAGAAATGTGTGACTAAAAGTGACCAAAACACCTCTGCCATTGATGTTTTCTAGTCAGAAACTTACTTCAAAAAAGAGAAAACTAACCATAATTGTTCTCCTGGTTAAGGCAGGAAACTGGTAACAGAATTTCAAACAACTGCTTTTTTTTTCTGTCCTTTTTAAATTATGGAAAGCAATTGCTCGTCTAATGAAGGGACTCGGTAAATAAATTACACATTACTTTCAACTGATTACTCTGAAATAGGGGCATTTTTATCCCAGCAATTGCTCTTCAGAAATGAGGCCAACCTCTTCCTCACATCAGATCCAACAATCTAAACATTTCTTGTGAAAATGCTTGTAAAATTAACGTGATGGGAATGGACCACAATCCAAAACTCTGTATGTATTCTTAAACACCATTCATTTTCACCTACACACACACACACACACACACACACACACACACAGATTTATAGTTGATGTAAATTTTTGAACACTTCTTACCCATTGCCAGGTACAGAACAGAACAAATGTTTAAACCATCAGAGATCCAAATAATTACCTAGTTTCTACAATAAATATTTTTATTTGCTGAACTCTAGTAGAACTGTCAGGAGGTCAATAAATGCAGAAATAATCACAAAGTTTCTCCATTCTGAAAGCTCCACAAACATTCAACTCTCTGGGAGGCTGATGGTAAAAAGCGAAGTACTTACACAGCATTAATCAACTCTAATGGTCCTTTAAAAGATACTTACAATTAGATCGCTGAGGATCCCACTTCCAGCTACATTCTGAATGGAGGTTTGGGTATCTGTAGGCCCTCCCTTCCCAAGCTACATTTGTAGTTCAAGGGTAAATTAGTTACAGTAATAATCCCACACATACCCTATCTTGTAATTAAGATGTCACCTTAAAGCAGACTTTATGTTTTGGCTTCTGTGAAAGTTTTAAAGCTTAAAGGCATCATAAATTATGCATTTCATTTTATTCCAGCCTCATAAAAAGTGCTTTCGCTGTTCATTAAAGATATTACCTGTAACTGGGCACAGACTTTTTTAAGTGCAAACAGAAGCATTTCCATTATGATGCCTGTTATTGCTCTGCTAAAAGCCGAAGCAGTTTGTAATTAGGAAACTGCTGGTTTGTTGTTCCAGAACGTGTAGCTGCTGTCAACATAGACAGCGAAATTGCTGCTCACTGTTTGGATGCTGATACCAACACACTGCTCTCTTCCCAGATGGGAAACAAGGGCATGGCAAACCCTACAGCACCAGCAACAGTTGGACCTCTCTCTGCCTCTGCCCCAGCTTACAGATGTGATCAAATATTAGAGTCACAATACACAATAGAACATCCCTAATTCATGACCAGGAACAAGCCTAATTCAGGAGCTGCTCAGACAAACTAAACATTTATACTCATCCACCCAAGCCAACACCTGGACTTTCTCATCTAGGTTTTTGCTGCCTTCGGAATACCCTGGGAAGTTATTTTTATGTTTTCCCACCTACAGGTCTGACATCCACAGAAACCTGAGTTCTTTTGCTCAAGCAGGACCACACCCTTCCATATCCTATCCTTCCATAGCTAACTACAATTTGGGCTGCTTTCTCCTTTTTCTTAAATGCCAGACCAAAGGGACCAGAACTGGACACATGCAACCCAACTTCAGCCAGGCCACTACCACACCCTACTCTGTACTTTGGCTGTGGTTCGAGGTCTGTGGAGACAGACTGCATGAAGGGTTGGAGTTCCAGAGCCTTGCTTCCTGGGGAGAACCCGCACTCTGCCAACTGAGCGGCAAAGTTATTTCTCCTCTATTGCAACATCATTCTGTTCTCTCTCTTTCCATCAGCGCGTGCGCTTACGCACACGCAGTCACACAGAAGCACACACACGATCTCACACACACTCACACGCTCATATACACAGCTTTGCTCTCTCAACTTACCAGCTTAGACTTAGCGCGTTGCAAGAATTCTTCCATGTCCTTGCACTGGGCTTGAACCAGAGTTTGCGGACGCGGGTTGAGGAGGACGGTCACGGCCCCGGGGACCGCAGCGGAGTCGCCGCAAAGTGGCCAAGTGCTGGCTGGCTGCTCCCTCCGGCCGCTCAAGGCGGCTGAGGCCGTGGCTGCGCCCTCGGCTGTCTCGTCCCGGGGCTCTCACCGCCCGCCGGGCTCCGAATCGATCCTAATAAGGAAAGTGGGTGTGCCGTGCGGTGCAGGGCTCGCCCCACACGCACGCTCGCAGCCGGGCGCCGCGGGACCAGGGTGCGGGGCGGGGTGCCGAGGGGGTGGTGAGGGCGCCTCGGCCAATCGCGGGCCCTGCCGCGGCCTCCTGACGTGGCGCGCCGAAAGATGCTGCACCATGGACAGCGCCCAGAAGTGCTTGCCAAGTACAAGGGGCTGCTGCAGAGGGAGGTTCTGCCGCAGGCACCGCGCTCTCTGCAAGAGCAGGTGGGAAGAGAACCGACCCAGGAGGGTGTCCCCTCCTTGGCCAGCGCCTCCCTGCCTGGCTGGTAGCGGTCACTTAAGCTGGGCTGGCCTGGCTGGGGATGCACTCAGCTAGCGGCTCGTGGCGACTGGGGGTTGGGGGTACTGCTGAGCTAAAAGCGTCACGACCCTGGACCCTGATAAATAATCAGAAGAGCAGGCAGGAAGATTGTATGAGGTAGCATCTTTCCTTCCTACCCTCAGATCCTACCCACCCAGCAAAGGGCCTCCGCAGTCCACTCCAAACGAATAGCCCCAGGGCCGCTTTGTAGCTGCACCCTTCTGCAGGTCCCGGTGAGTGTGCACGGGGGAAGCTAAGGCAACAACACCTTGCTGCTCCAAGGGTGGTCTCAGACCAGCCAGGTCATATCACCCAGCTTGTTAGCAATACACAATCCCCTTCCCCTAAACAACTGGGTAAGTGTCTGTGTTCCTATTAAGTTCCTTCAATAGTGATGCCTACAAATATTAAAGTTTAAAATGCACTGCAAAGAAAATACTTGAATCTGCAGCTATGAGCCTATTTGGAACTGTGGGGTTTTGCTGTTGCTTCTGCTGTCCTTACTAGGTGCCCAGATTCTTTCTTCCACCCTGGCCTTCGCAGATCTTCCAGTGAGGAGGTCTTGCCCTCCCTTAGTCTTTGACTAACTTATGCACCAGCTGTCAGCATCAAGAAATGGTCTCAAGCCTGACTGCACATTAAAATCACAGCATAAGAACAGGATGCTCAAGTGCTGATTCCTGGGCTTTACCCTAACCTGGTTAAACCAGTAGCTCTGAGTGGGGAGCCTAGGTGGGAACTCCAGTTCTCAATGGAATTCAGAATGTTTCTGGGTCATTTAATAAAAACACAGGACATGATTTAAAAAAGACATAGGTTTTTATACCTGATGCCCAGAATTTCAGGCTTCATAAGTCTGGCTTCAAGGGCTTGAGAATGTGTGCATCTGGCCGTGCCCTGAGGTTTGCTGATGTTGCAGATCCAGAATTTAAAGTGAGTCACTTAGAAGTTGGTTCTCCAAGAAGCCTTCCCTTTACTTTCAGGTTGAAACAATTGTCCCACCCATGTTTCTTTCTTATAGCAGCTTCTATTTTCTGCTCTGCAATAAATTGCCCAGTTGTTTGACTGGATCCACCACCAGACTATAAGTTTTGTAAGAATAGGGATCTTGCCTGTCTCATTCATTTGTGGATCCCTGAAAGAGGATATATGCTCATGTTAGCATAGTTTCTCAACAATGTTAATGAATAAATGTAAATGTGGAGTTTCTTTGCCCTCTGTCTGACCCTGACTGTTTCTAGCTATCATTGTCTGTGTTTCTACATTGCATATCTACCTGCCTTGTAATTCAATATTTTTTT
>NW_004524671.1:6382831-6390909 GCF_000260255.1 Octodon degus | reverse complement strand
GGGGGAGGAGACGGAGGAGAAGAAGAGGAGGAGGAAGAGATCTTAGGGATCACTGAATCCCATTCCTTCCATCTCCGAGTGCCGTGGCCGAGTCACTCAGTATCCTACTCTGGCAGCAAAGCTGCTTAACACAGAGCCAGGACTGAAACTTGACTCTCCTCCATTCCTTCCTTCAGCATGTATGGAACATTTGCTGAGATCAGGTAGGCAGTACGTCTAACCAAGATGCGTAAGGCAGGACCCCAGCCCTTAAGGAACTCATAGAATAGTTACTATAATGTAAAGAGGTAAATACAGCAGTTGAAAAACATAACATATATGACACTAGGTTAACATGGTACCTAAAATCTACAGTAAGCCCCCAACTTACCAATATTTGAGTTATAAACTTGCACAGATAAGACTCATCCTGACATTACAAACACTCAAAGATGTGAACAGATTGTGAAAGTAGTGCACGTGTTTGCTGGACATTGTCACCGTTGTCCTGCTGTATGCTTACTGTACAGTGTGATAGTGTGCAGTGGTGATACAGAAGAGTAGGGCATGGAGAAGCTGGCTGGGGCAGTCGGTGTGACTTGTTAATTACAAGATCTCAAATACTTGTGTAGCACAGTTTCTGAAGCCTGCGTGTAGTCTTCCCTGGATAACTCCAGCAGGCTTTCAATAGGATGGCCTAGACCTGACCTCAGTCTGAGGTTGGATTCCAGCACCACCTCTCAGGAACCATGTGTAGAAGTTCTTACAGATTTCCTCCATATTCAGACAGCATAAAAGGACACAGACACCATGAAGAGTTTGCATAGTGACTTCTCGTGGTGCTGCATCTGCAGTTTCCAACATGAGCTGTACTTTTATTTTTGCTTTTACCTTCTTTTTCTCTTCTGCCCAAGTTCACTCTGCAGAGCTGGTTTTTCCCGTATCCCTGTACCCCTCACTTTTTTTCATTTTATCGTTTGACTCAGGGTCTTGCTGTGCAGTTTGGGCTGGCCCTTGAGCTCACTTTGTAGCTCATGCTGGTCTTGAACTCACAACAATGCTCCTGCCTCAGCCTCCCAAGTGCTAGGATTATAGGTGTGTGCCACCATGCCCGGTGTCACCCCTCACTTTTCAAATAAACTTTTGACATCACTTTTGACTTGTGTTATCCAATCCTTTGAGAAAAAAAGAACCTTGAATCTGTTTCCAAAAGAGGAGGCAAGCAACCCAGAACCCAGTAATATTTGATGGGAGCCACTATTAGAGGTATGGTGCCCCATACCAGTTAGACAGTGTAGTAGTCAAAGGCTTATTGTATTTGTGGGCGTGTTTGGTTTTTTTATACTTTACATTATATATTTGTGTCAAGCACATAGAAGACTTAGTTTGTCAGAATTACCAACAAATCCAACTTATGAATGTTCTTCCAGAGTGGAGCTCATTTTTAAGCAGGGGATGTACTATAGTTCTCATCTTTTTCAGTATGATAGATTAACACAGCTACAAATGCCTTGACATTTCTCTGGGTGAGAGGCAATGTCTGTGTTCCCTCTCCTTGACTCTATATGAAATATAGTAGGAGTGACATCATACCCATTTAGGGACCTGGCTTGAGTGGCTGGATGACAGGCAGTCTCTGGTCTTTTGGAATGCATGTTCTTGGGACAGAGTCATCACTCTGCGAGAAAGCTCAAGCAGTCGCAAGAAGCAGCCCACACAGATGGAGCTGAGGATCGCAGCTGACCACAGCTGGACCACAGCCCAGTTGCCAGCTATGTGGATGGATCATCTTAGCAACAGAAGTGGGGTGGCTCATGACTGTAATACCAGTGCTTGGAAGGCTGAGTCAGGAAGATCCTTGCAAGTTTGAGACCAGCCTGAACTGCAAAAGTGAGCTCAAGGCCAGCCTGAACTGCATAGTGAGACCCTGTTTCAAAAAAGAAAAAAATATATATTTCAAGATACCCAGCTAATTGTGGATATTTAAATGAATATATAATGAATATATATATATATATATATATATATATATATATATATATATTCACCAGAAGACTTGGCCATTTACAGGCTAAGAAACAAGAAACTTTGGGAATGTTTTTCTTCCAAAATTTCAGTATTTTCATCTATAAAATAGGAATAATCTTCCCTCTTACAATTATAAGGGCTCAATTAAAAGTGCCTAATTCCTAGTTGGTAACTGCTATTCTTATCATCGCAAAGCATCCATTAAGAAGAAAACTTTATGCCTCCACTTCAAGAAGTAAGGGTCTCAATGAAGAGAACCTAACAAGAGCACGATCTCTGGGTCACTAGTGGATGGCTCAGCAGAGGCTAAAATCAGAAATGACCTGACAATGATTTGTAATCAACATCTACATCAATGAACAGCCCCAAGATTGTGCTCCACTGGCAACCTGAACTTTAGGTATGAAGAGCCCCATTTCAGAAAAAAGCAATGCAGATGTTTCTCAGCAGTAGTGTATCTCCCTGCACCACTTACTGGTGAATTTTAAATTCTTTGGGATTTGGGTCTTTTACATTCACAAATTACCACTCCTCCTGGGGATTTGCAGTTTATTTATAGGCTGTCTTCTGCACTGGGGCTCTGCACCCACCTCTTTCTGCTGCATCACCACCTCAGAGCTTCTGAAGTTCCCGTTGGCAGAGCCCTCTCCTGCGCTCACACCAGCATGCAGTCAGGAAGCTCAGAGGTGACTCCTGGCTGTGTATCCTGGGCAGATCAACTGACTGTCCAGCAGTCTCTCATCCGTGAAATGGAGAAAATCATGTGGACCATAGTTTCTTTACAGACTTTTTTGTTTTGTTTTGTTTTGTTTTTAAGAAAGAAAAAGAAATCCTTACATACATTGGAAAATGTTAGCAATGGAAAGGAAAATAATAAGAAAATCTTTTTAGTTAAAAAAAGGAAGTGACCTATGTCATCCTTTTAGAAATGAAATGCAGTTGGCACAGCAGTGCTGAATCACCAATTGGGCAAGTTTCCAAACCAGCTGCCTCACTGCCAGCCATCCCTCCAACAGGTAGGGTCTCCTTGGGGCTGACACATTCACTGCTTTTGAAGTAGTTCTTGTGACAGAAGATGCCCAAGAAACTACATCTTCTACTTGTACTAGATTTGAAAACATTTCAAACTTGTCTGAAAAATGAAAGACAATCAGGCATGGTGGTGCGTGCTCATAATCCCAGGGCTAGGAAGGCTGAGGCAGGAGGATTATTATGAGTCCAAGCTGTGTAGTGAGACCCTGTGCCAAATAAATAAAGATTAAAAAAAAATGAGCTTGGATGGCAGCTCAGCAGCATAAGTTCGTGCCTGGCAAGCACAGAGTCATGAGTTTGATCCCAGGTACAAAAAAGATGAGAGAGAAACAGAACTGACATGTGTTGGCTAGTGCTTCTCAGAAAGCTTTTAAGAACTTATATGCCTGCTTTTCACCCTGTAGATGGCCAAATATTACCCATTTGACAAATAATCTTCAAAAGAACTTATGTTTTTACATGTACTTAATGATACACAAACTTATTCAAGTTGATCTTAACTTGTTAAGGGTGGTCTTTTTTTCTTTTTAAAAGGAATTTGTACATCTATTATCCACTTTCAGCTTCCTCTAAGGAAAAAGAAAGAGGAGTTCTTGGAGTTCTTGGTGAGTTTCAGGGCCCTGATCACACGGGAGATGTTCAGAGTCTGGAGTCCAGGCTTTGAACAGAACATAGCAACTTGCATCATTTCTGGGAACCTCAAGACTATTTGTAGAGCAATGAATTTAATTTGAAAGAAAAGCAGAGGGGAGGAGACGTCTGGCCCTGTGAGTCATCAGGATAATAGAGCAGTGACAACCACTTTCAGATCTGTGCCTGTTAGAAGACCAGGGAGACAGCCTGGAAGTCACCTCTTGCTCTCAAACTATATTTTAACCCCACAAGTGTTGAGTTTTGCAAACTGTCCTATGGCAGTGAGGTATTTCACTTCTCTTCAAAACAGTACCATATATTGCACGACTCAAACGACCTGAACATGTGTGTGTCCCCCACTGTTTCCTGTGATTGAAGGATGGCATCCAGTATTAAGTGGTGGGAGGTGATATCCAATATCCAGTACTAAGAAGTGGTGAAAGTTTTTTTAGGATCTAGTGGGAGCCAGTTAGATCATTTGGGACATCTGCCTCAGAAACAATAACAGAATGAGTTAGTTCCCATGAGATTGTGTCCTTCTAAAGCAGTGAGGTTTGCCCTCTGAATGTGCTCTCCCATTGAGATGCCACATGATGTGAGACTCTGCCACGAGGCTGATACCTGAGCTGAGCAGAAGCCAATACTGTGCTCTTGGATGTCTAAACCTGAGCTAGATAAACTTTTAAATATAAGCCTCCAGCTTTAGGTATTTTGTTATAGCAACAGAAAACAGACTAATGTTACAACAGCATAAATTTAAACTTATAGTTCCACTATGAATTTCCATTAGGAAACTCCTTGCCAAGGAAAGCAAATGTTAATAATTTCTAAGGATTGAGCATCTACTAACATCCTTGAGACAATCCTGTAAGATACAAAGAAATAAGGCTTACCACGGGCCCTATTTTAGAGATAAAGCAGCTGAGGCCTCAAATTGTTTACTGGCATGACTGAAGGTTCAAATCCAGACTCTGGATTCTAAAGTTTATGTCTTTTTCATTAAATGGATTCATGTTTGTCTGCTTCTTTGCCTAAAATAGTATTGTGTGTATAATGTTATATACGTTTGTACAATGCTATATGTATATATATAATTTATATATATATATAATTTATTCTTTGTAACATCTTTATAAAGCAGATGCTACTATTATCTCCATTTTAAAGATGTGCAAGCCAAGGTACAAAATATAGTTTTTAATAAATGATCCCAGTAGTAAGCAGCCAGACCAGAATTCCGACCCCAGTGGCAAGGTTCTGAGTCCAAGCACTAAACCGCTGAAACTTGCCGTCTGTATATTGCCATGTGCTGCCTCATAGCTCATCTGAAAAGACAAACATGGAGACTGCAGAAGGTAGACACTCTAGTGTTGCTTGGAGTGCTCTTCACATCCATCTCTGAACTGTCTGCACCTCTCCTCGCCCATGTTGCCCAATGACACAGATCTCACACATGCTATTTGCAGATGTACCAGAAAAACAACTGGAAGGAAAGGGCTGAATGTCCCAGCAGCACACACATCATAGTCATCTAACACTCTCACCAGAGCTAATGGCTCAGCTAAACAGTTGCCTCTTTCTCATGGTGCGCTCCTTCATCCTCTCTGCCCCTCTCCCAGAGGGGGGAATGCCTTGTAGTCATGATTGGGATCCAAGGCTTAAGTTTTAGTTCTTTGTATACTGACTTTTTAGTATCTCCAGTCCTTTCTTTCACAGCAAGATAAAAGAGATTTGAGTTTGCAGCTTTAAAATTCTGTGATTACAAAATTACTGAATCATGCAATCATTTGATCCATAAGGAAGGTGAAAAGATACAGTAAGAAATTAAGTCTTATTTTCAATAAAATGTCTTTATAGCTTTACATGTTTGTATAGAAAGATTACATTCAAATGGTATGAGCTGTTCACCTAAAAAAATACAAAAAAAAAATGAAGTATTTTAAGGAATATCATTTTAAAGCCCAGTAACTAACAGAGATAAATCAACAAGCTTAGAAAACGAAAGCTTTAGTTATCAGGATTTGCTAACAGCACTTACTTGCTTTTTTGTTTCAGAATGTTAATGTCCCAAGAGAAATTATCTACTTATGACAGGAAGTCTGAAAAAAACAAAAAGACTCAAGTTTCAGGTTGAAGGATGCTAAATCGTTGTTTTAAAGATCATTCATTGATCTCTCTTCTTGTGCAGCGGTAATATTTCTCTAAAAGAAAAAGAAGGTATTCAGCATTTAATGTGTTTCCAATAATATTATGTGGAAAGTAGTAAATTAAAAATGGGTATCTTCTTAAAAAATCTCAGGAATCATTAATCTCAATGAGGGTGAAAAAAAAAATCACTTGCCTGCCTTTCCCTGCTCTAAATCTCTGTATTATAAAACCACTAAGGTTCCAGAAGGAAAGGAAGAACTCCAGTCCATTAACACGGAGCCATGGTGTCCAGTTGGAGCAGTTATCTCCTGCACTATATCTGGGCATCATAACAGAATTCTGCTTCCCCGCCAACAGCCTATCAAACAGTCTTCAACCAGTCTGTTGACAAATCCCTCCTAGGGCTTCTGCCTCCTCTCGAAGATTCATTCACAGAAATACTCATCAAGACTTCCCTCTGAAATTTGTTAGGAACAGATTCTCCCTTCTCTGGTGCCTGCAGTCTTTCTCCCATCCCAGATACCTACTATTGTACTCTTTTTCAAATGAAAGACAAATTCTGAAAAACAGTTTTAGAATGTGGGCTCAGCAACCGTGGACAGGTCCTCTATTGTCCTCCCTGAATTGCAATAGCAACCTAATATGATCATTTACTTACTTAACAATAAATTTACATAGATCTATTCCCCTCCCCACAATTCAGTTAGCAGAAAACTTCATTGATGTACAAACCACAAAAAGAAAACCATTAGTTTTGGGAAAATGTCACAGAAACCACCAAAGCCATCCAATCACAGTTGGCAGCTGTGAAGATGGAAGATGTGTTATGCTCAATGCTGTATCATCCACCAAATGCCTATTTAAGGTTATGAGTCTTTGCATCACCCTCCTGAGGCTGCAGAGGTCAGGGCATCAGTCTTGCCCACCCCTGCCTGCCCCATGCATCCAGCACTCTTGTTCCAGGCAATGGCCTCAAATAGTTGTGGTACATCTTTACCAGTTTTCTCTAGTTGAAGCCCGAAAGAGGAGAACCTTATTAACCACATAGGGATAGAAACAAATGCATATACTTTTGAAATGCTTTGCTAGTTTTACCAATTAGTCATAATAGTGGTTTTACCTCATATTCAGAGAGGATCTTCCAGAATCTAAGTCTGGAAACCTGCTGGAGAGAGAAGCACAGCAAATCATTAAAACAAGGATGACAGTTGGGCTATAGGATAAAAGATAAAACAGGAAGACAAAAAATATTTTTAATATAATATTAAGCACAAATCTGCTAATTGCTACTTCAATTCCTCAAATATTTGGATATGCAAATATGCCCTTCAACACTGAATAATTAAAACTTAGGCAGACAGTTGAACTGTGCACACACAGAGGCACCGTGGAGTTCAGAGAACTGCTAGGTAGGGGGAGAGGACACAGGAACGCAGATTCTCTGTGAGACGGGAAAGCCTGGTAATGACCCCAAGACCCTGGAGCAGTAGAAAAGGACTACTGTACATGTAGAAAAGATACATAGAAGGGAAAAAGATGCAGAATTTTTTTGTCATTCACGAACATGTCTGTGGCAAAGCTCTGTACATAGAAGTAATGTTTTCGAGCTGCTGCTATGCGCAGGTGCTACCTTAGGCAGTCTCACCGAGATTTTGGGTACAGGGAAATAGATGCTGAGCCCAGAACCAGATACTGGACAATAAGGTCCCTTAAAAATTGAGAAAACAGCAAAAGTAGGAAGATCTGACTTTCTCTTCTCTTCCACTGAGAATCCAATTATTGCATGCATGAATTATGACTTCTTAACGGCATGTTTTTTATGTACCAGCCAGTGGAAGCCAGTTCAAATGCTTCTTTTAAGGCAGTATAATTTCCATGGGCTGGAATATTTTGATTCCTCTACGTGTATTTAAAAAATGAGTTAGTTTGATAGAACCAATGAACTTCAAGTCTTACATATTGAGTCCAACTCCCCTCTCTCTACACATACATACATATACTCTCACTCTACTGATGAGAAAACCAAGGCTTCACTAAGAATAGCAGGTAGTAATAAAGTGGCTCCTCCTACATGCCTGTTGGGCAGATGAATATTATTCTCTCACATAAGAATTTCTTAAAAGTAGCTCTCTGTAGATTTTTAAAAATGTATTTAGTACAGGGTCTACAGGGTCTCACTACACAGATCAGACTCATAGTGATCCTCCTGTTCTCAGCCTCCCAAGGGCTGGGATTACAGGGGCATGCCACTATGCCCA
>NW_004524671.1:6375805-6382201 GCF_000260255.1 Octodon degus | reverse complement strand
GAGAAGAAGGAGAAGAAGGAGAAGAAGAAGAAGGAGAAGAAGTGCTTGGATTAGGCGAGGTCACCAGATCTAGTTGTAGTGGAGAAATATGATGAAGGAGGACACCTTGTGCCCTAGGATGCAGAATTCTGGAGGTCGTGAGTCTCACTATGCCTAGCTGACTCCCTTTACTGATCACTTCTCAGAGAATGGTACCTTCTCAGAACCAGGTTACTCAGTGGCCCACATTTTTGCCCCTCTGCAGCACAAGTGAAACAATCCCACTAACAGTGCTTACAAGCTACTGGTGGTCAAGATTAGGGACCCCACACAGAGAACCAGGGACTTAAATAAAGCACAGGGGACAGTCATGGAAAATTAGAAAATGGTGCCTGAATATTCTGACCACTTTCTCTTTCCTCTCTGTGTCACCAAATTTGATATCCCTTGCAGGTCAACAATAATATATGCCAAAACAATCATTTGAAAGGTTTTTTTTCTAAATGACAATTTTACAAAGTACAGACACTTCTTTGTAATTATCCCATAGCTATACAAACTTTGGTTGTCCTTATTGTATCATATTAACATGCTTAAATAAAACATACGTCCAAATATATCCCAAACTGTTCAAACACAAAAAATTAGAGCCTTAAATACAGATCCTACAAATGCCAACATTAGGGTGTGCAAATTATATCTAGCAAATATTACTGTTCTAAGCACTAGTATGGATTTTAAGGTTAAAAATGTGAGACCACAGGAATTATCAGGACTAGTGATCCATATACACTTTCCAATACTGTACTAGTAAATGTTTACGGGTCATCTCTCGAGAAGAAGGGGGAAAAGCTCTGATTTGTGGCACTCACTGATTTCTATGGCACAAATAACTGTTTACTAGTTTTAAGACACCAAGGTAATGCCAGTAAGCACCTATCTCTGCTAGCTGCTACAAGTCAGCTCCTGAACCCCATTCACCCCTTCTAATAGTTATATTAAAAGTATTTAAAATGTGCCTACTTTCTGACTCAAAGGCCTATCTTAAGAACGTATTATCAAAAATCATGAAGAACTGGATGCTCAAAGATATTTGCCACAAATCATTTATTTGGGGCTTTTGTTTTCTTGTTCTTGTTTTGGTCCTGAGAATTGAACTCAGGACCAGGTAGGTTCTGTGCCACTGAGCTGTCTCTCTAGCCTGCCACAAATCATTTATAACATCAAAACTTTGGAAAAGCATACAAATAAAAGGACTCTGCTTAATTCATCCTTTCCTTCCTCAGAGCCCCCAAACCTCTCGGAACTCTCTTGACTCTATTCTGCCTTTTCAAGAATGGTGTATCAAGGCCAGCAAGATAGCTCAGTGGACTAAACACCTGCTTAGGCAAGCAGGGACTGAGGACTGATACCCAGAACCACATGCTGGCCCGGCCCCATCTCGGGGTGTGCTAAGTACTCCACCAAGACCAGGTGTGGTGGCACACACCTGTAATCCCAGTGCTGGGGAGGCTGAAAACATGAGGTTCCCTATGAGTCCAAGCTGCATAGTGAGACCCTATACAAGATACATAAAAAAAGAGAATGGTGTATCATTGAAATTATACGGTATGTAGCCCCCCATCTCGGGGTGTGCTAAGTACTCCACCAAGACCAGGTGTGGTGGCACACACCTGTAATCCCAGTGCTGGGGAGGCTGAAAACATGAGGTTCCCTATGAGTCCAAGCTGCATAGTGAGACCCTATACAAGATACATAAAAAAAGAGAATGGTGTATCATTGAAATTATACGGTATGTAGCCTGTTCAGACTTCTTTCACTGAGCAATGTGAATTTAAGATTTCGTCCTGTCTTTAATAGTTCATTTGTATTTGTCACTGAAAGGTAAGCTAGTATTTAAAATGCATTCAGTCTCCTTTTCTCATTTGTAAAGGAAATAATATATATAAAATCTGGAAAATAGCACATAGTTAATAAACATTGCTTCCTTTTCCACTATTTTGGACATGGGCAATATGGCAAGCTGAATATTCCCCCACAAGATGTCAAGTTCTTAATTTCTGTGAATATGTTACTTTGTATAGAAGGAATTTGGCAGATGTGATTAAATTAAGTACTTGAGATTGGAAACTAGCCTATACTATCTGGTGGGCCCAATGCTATAAATCCGTATAACAGGGGCCAGGGAGATGGCTTAGTAGAATAAACATTGCCCTGGCAAGTGCAAGGGCCTGAGCTCAATCCCTGGTTCTGCCACACACACACACACACACACACACACACACACACATCCATATAACAAGGTGATTTGAAGGTTAAGTCAGAGAAGGTATTGCAACAACAAAAACAGAAGTTAGAGTGATGTGCATATGAGCCAGGGAAAGGGGTGACTCCTAAATACTGGGAAAGACAAGAGATAGATAAATTCTCCTTAGAGCCTTCAGAAGGAATGCAGTTCTGCTGAAACCTTGATTTTAGCCTTGTAAAATGTTTCAAACCATTAAGTGTATTAGAAATGGTTACAGCAGCAATAGGAAACAAATGTAGGTGATGAGTCTCAATATGCTCTTCCACTCCTTTCTTGGGAGTCTCCCCACATATTGAGGCTAGGCATCTAAAAACTACAAATCCCAAATCTCTTGCAGCTAGGGTTATGATCATCTACTAGCTCCATTTTAATGTACTTGTTCAAGTTTTGAGAAGTGGAGATAAGGCAGAGGTGACTTTTTTTCTCCTGCTTTTGGCTGTATTTTACTGGAAAACAACATTGTGGAGACATATTTCCACAGCAGCATTACATCTGGGTGCTCTCAACTTCCAGGTCAGTAGGAACCAAGAGGCAGCTGAAGAGGAGACGATGTAGGTTCCCAGTCCCATAGCAGCCTTACGCTTTCCCGCAGTCCTGGGAGAGGGAGTTGCTTTCTTAGCTGATAAGCTCTGCCGTGTTCTGGGAATCATCCATAAGCTCAACCGTGCTCCATTACCATTTCCACTGATTTCCTATGTGACCAATTCTTGCACTAAAGCTCTTCTGTTTCATATAAGCAGAGAGATCATAATGTTAAGGGAAGCAAATCAGACCCAGAAGCTTAAATGTTTCTTGGTTTCTCTTATATGAAAAATCCAAAATAGAAATAACTAAGGAGCAAAATAAAAGATAGATAATAAGAAACTGGGAGACATCTTTTCCTAATGGGAAAGGGATCAAGAGATGAGGGAAGGAATAAGGGAGGGGAGGTTGGAACATAAAGAATATTATAAGACCTGTTGTGTCCATGCACCAGATTCCCATGATGAATGTAATCATTATGTACTCCAAACATGTACTAATAAAAGGGGGATATAAAAGGCCTGGTACACACTTAAGAAGTGTAACAAGTCCCAGTAATACTCACAAAATGTGAAATTACCAAAACTGAAGAAGCTATGGCATTTAATAAGCACAAACGAGACACTGTTTGCAGTAGGAGAGGTAGCGTGTCAACTTCAGCTGACAAGGGTTGCATTCAGTGACACAAATTGTTGTCTCTCTGAACATGTCTTGAGAAGATCACACAAGCACTTGGAGTATTGATACGGGCATCAGGATTTGCAAATGCAGAATATACACATAGTGAGAATTGCTGTACTCAAGTTACAGGGCTGGTGAGGGAAGAGTGAGTCATTAAATGACCCGTGTAGAGTGAAGCATAGCAGTGGCTCAGTAAGCATTTTTCCTGTGACTATTAAAAATAAATAAGCAGGGTTCTTTTTCTGCTGCAGGAGAATCCTGGCTGACACATCATTTATTGTTACACCATTCCAGGGAAGGTAGATGCTTTCAGCCAGGAATCTTTCCTGTCCTCAGAGACCATACATCCGCCTGCAGGCAGCTCCAACACCCCCACTCTTGCCTCCTGGCCAGCCATCTGTCCCAATTTACCTTTGTATCGCACAGCCCTTTACTTTTCTTTAACCAGGCCTTCTCACTTTTGAGTTTTTCTCTTTAACGGAATCAGTATGGTATAAAGATTTGGGTACATCCAGGAAATTGGAGTTGTTTTTAAAAATTTAAAAGCATTTAAATTGTAAAGATAAGGTAATGTTTCTTAGCTTTCTGAAAAGAATTTTAAAAATTACACAAACTGAAGAAGAAATATGCATAGCAGGCCCCAAGCACAAAAGACATTTACATTGCTATCATAAAGAGAAATGAACTTTGAAAAGGCATTTATTTCCATTGGTTTGGACCCATTATTGTGAAAGGTATTCCTTTCTTATATAGCTCTTCAACCACGTGAATGTTTCCAAAAGTGCAAAGCTAGTTTTCACAAACCTGAAAGCCTCAAGTTTGAAAGCCTCAAATAAGTTTTCAGATTTCCCTGATATAATTTTTAAGAATAAACATAAACCATCTAGTTCAGAATTTTTTTTTTTTACATTTATTTATTTATGTGTGTGTGTGTGTGTGTGTGTGTGTGTGTGTGGCCAGCTCAGCCCACCAGGGGGCAGGGCTGGCTGGCATGTGGTGCTGGGGGATCGAACCGTGGTCCCTGTGCTTTGTGAAGTTTGTTCCAAGTAGGTGCTTTAGACCACTGAGCCATCTCACCAGCCCATAGTTCAGACTTTTAAAAAATGACATTATAATTCCGGTGTATTCTGCTGAAATATAAGTGGTAGGAAAAATCATGTACACTGGCGTTAATTGTGAACTAAGTTCTGGAAGAGTTAAGCTACATTTCAAGGACTCCATCCTGGTCTGGGTTTTCTTTTTTCTCTTTTGGTGGAACTGGGGATTGAACTCAGGCCCTTGCGCTTGCTAGGAAAGCACTTATTCCACTGAGTCATCTCCCTGGCCTGGTCTGGGTTTTCTGACTAGTGCTTCTTCATTTTTAAGGACTTAGCCTGGACTCAGCAAATTTTTTTTCTGAACAGAACTAGATGGTAAAAGTTTAGCTCTTTTGTAGACCATGATTTCTCTTGTAACTATTCAGTTCTGTCTTTGTTGAACAAAATCAGTCTCTACATAACAAATGAGCATGGCTATGCTTAAATAAAGCTTCATTTGTGGATACCAACATTTGGATTTTGTATAATATTTACATGTCCCAAAATACTATGCTTCTGTTGTTTTTTCTAATCCATTATTTCAAGATGTAAGTGTCGTTATAATCTCAGACCATATAAACACAGACACAGGCTGGATTTGGCCCTTGAGCCAACTTGCTAACTCTTCTGAATTTGGTCCTGTCCCTTTCAACTTATCCTACAACTCTCACTCTGATCAACACTTGGTTCCATAGCATGTTTTGAGGTATTGACATCCAAAAACGTGTTTCCTTTGTCTTTTTTACTCTGCCCTTTGAAGTCTAGCCACCACCTGCCCTTTAATCTTCAGCATTTTCTCCTTCTACCTCAAAACTGGCATCAAACATCATAACCCACCTCCCATCTCACTGCCCATTCATCTTTCTCTAAGCCAGGAAGTTGCAGACTCCACAGCTTTGCTGGTACCCTCTGACCCATGTGGCTCTGCATCAGAGATGTCTGCTCATTCTTTGGTTCAGTGTCATATTTCCTCCAAAAAGTGAGCTGAAGACAACAGCTGGCTCATAGTCAACAGACACAGACCTGAGTCACTGGGTGCCCAGCCAGGGCATGTTGACCAAGTAGCCCAGGAGCTGCAGAGAACCTTGGCAGAGAATAGAGTGAACCAACCACAAAGTCACAATGACAGAACAGAGAAGGAGGAGATGGTCGTGAAGCAAAGCAGCTTACTTCTCAGGATTTCCAAAGCCAATCCCGTCCAGAGGCATGGGAATAATTTACCATTTATCATGAGCAAATGCTCCCTGCTGCAGAAGCTGTGGGGGTCAGTGCTTCTGCAGCAGGACTCTGAAGCTCAGGCATACCAGTGCTATCATCCTTTTTAATTTTTTACTTTGAGACAGGTTCTCACAAAATCATTAGGTTTGTTCAAGATGGTTTTCTTCTTTTTTTTATACATTTCAATTTTTTTCTTCAAAAAGAATGAGTTGCTTACAGAGGGATTAATTGCTTTATAGATAAGAAAAAAACTGACAACAAATAACCACTAGAAAGGCAGTATGCAATGTGTTAATTATTGGAAATGCCTTACCAATTTGATTTGAAACTGTCTCATTGCTACTTATTTCTCAATAAAATTATGGAAAAAAAAGAAAAAAACTGCAAGAGCCAACTTTCTCATCCTCCTCCTCCTCTTCACCTTCTTCCTCCTCTTCTGCTTCCTCCTCCTTTTCATCCTCATCTTCTTCTTCCTCCTCCTCCTCTTCCTTCTTTTCTTGCTTTTTTCTGCCTTAATGACTCCCTTTTTTGCTGCATCAGGTTTTCCTTTAGCCCGGTAGGCAGCGATGTCCTTTTCATACTTCTCCTTCAGCTTAGCAGCCTTCTTCTCGT
>NW_004524671.1:6373796-6374350 GCF_000260255.1 Octodon degus | reverse complement strand
ACACAATTCCAGAAAGTTTCACACTTATTTTCTGCTCTGATAGCACTGTAGTTTGTACTCACAGGATTTTTCAACCAAGAATTTCTGATGTAGATCTAACAGTTTGGCCATTAATGATTATTAGTGTCACATCTAAAACAATTCTGGTTGGTATTATTCATTAAAAGCAATCAAAATATGCCATTATGGTCCTAATTACAATATTTGAATGGCCTCATTTATCTACAGTAATAGTAATAATGCCAGGCAGCTGCTTTGAAAATAGGTATATAAAAACTATGGCACCCCAGTGCAGTGAATGACGCCTGAAGAGAAATTGTTGTACTTGTTCACAAAGAAGGCTTTGCTGATAACAGTAATGAACCCTCCCATTAATGCATCTCTCAGCAGTAGAATAAACGAGATAAGTCACAAAGGAATTAAAAGCATCTTTTGTGCCTCACGTAGTGCTGGAATATCATGTGTTGGTGTCCTACTCCTGTCCCTGGTCACCTCTAGAACCACTAACTACGACTCATCATTCTAGTTCCAGTTTGTTGTGCTTTTTTTTTTTT
>NW_004524671.1:6348693-6365491 GCF_000260255.1 Octodon degus | reverse complement strand
CTTTATTCCTATTTTAAAAATATATTTAAATTTTTAAAATGTTTTTCATCATGGTCTGTAGGGACTTAAAGTTTAACATATCAATACTTGATGAAAAATACCTGTTCCATGTTATGCCTAAAATGTTTGATATTCAGACAGATAGGGAGGTTAAGCTCAACAGTCTCGGTTGTATGGTAATAATAAGCTTGTCTTCTGGAGGGTTAACAACCTAAGTTTTTAGATCAAAAATTAGAGAAAAAGGAGGGCCGCAAGGAAAGCCAACATTTTGGCCCTAGCCTTCCTAGGTCAATTAAGACTCAGCACATATGAGAACCTGTACTGTAACATCATGTAACTCAGTTGTGCCCCAAAATTTCTGATCAAGGAGATTATGGGGCCAAAGAGGAAAGTGATCAATGATGTAGAGTATGCCTAAGGAGAGTCACATGGAGAGAAAATATTTTCTCAATCTCTCACAGAGAGCAATGGCCATGACTCATTCATATGGCTGACACTGACAAAGGATCTACAAACTGAGGTACAAAATTATGGATAAATCCTGAGGGGACTTGACTGACCTTATAAGATACAAAAGCTATAATTCTTGTTACATAAGTCTTGCTTTATCTTGTTCTTAACCATCCAGCAGAAAAGTATAAAATGATGTATAAAAAGTAAATATATGTTGTTATGTTTAGCTGTAGGGGACTTAGATTAACAACTTCTGACATTGCCAGTCAAGCAGAAGACCCAATACTATTTTGAACTACTGGAATATTTTGGAATATTTTGCTGAGTTCACACACCTATAATATTTAAATGATGGAACTAGACAAAAAAAAGGGATACAGATGAATGACCATGTTGTATATGTGTATTCATAATGGTTAGGATAGATATACAGTTACATTCTCTTAAATCAATGAATAGAGAGATTTGTTCTAATGGTGTTTGTAAGTAGAATATCATGTCTGCATCTTGTACAACTAATGACCACTAGGAAGACAGTATGCAATGTGTTAATTATTGAAACTGTCCTACTAATTTGATTTGAAACTGTCTCATTCCTATTTATTTCTCAATAAAATTATGGGAAAGAAAACCCAAAAAACAAAAAGGTGGTGGAAAGCACAGCTAGAACAGGGAACAAGGTCTGAAGCCCAGCAATTTCAGAGATGACTTTTGAGGTCTACACAGTCCTACAGATAACCCACTATGACTTCTGGAGTATATTGGATTATTTTGCTGAATTCACGCACCTACAATATTTAACTGGCAATGGAATACTCATCTCTGACAAAACTAAATGAAAAATAGGGATATAAATGAAGGGCCATTTTGTATCTCTATATACAAAATAGGTAGGTTAAATATACAGCTCCTTTCTCTTAATTCAATGAGAAATAAGATTTGTACTAATAGTGTTTGGGCAGGATATCATGTCTGCATCTTGTACTATAAATAACTACTACAAAGACAACAGTATGCAATGTATTAATTATTGTAACTGTCCTACTATCTTGTTTTGAAACTGTCTCATTACTATTTGTTTCTCAATAAAATTAATATTAAAAATATAAAAAATAAAAATAAAAAAAGAACTGCTACTGGTTCTTTAGGAAGTTTTTAGTTCTCATTACAATATGAGGGGAGAAGATTGTTTAATATAAATTGCTTAAAAATTCACATACCCATTCAACGTCAAAAGGATAAAATGTCTAAGGATGTAGCTTCTCAAACTCCATATGACTATGACACACTTCCATCAGTATAATAGCATTGCTTTAGGAAGCTGAGGTGCTACAAGAAGCTTTGCAGGTGGCAAAACCACCTTAGCCAAGGGGCTTTCTCTGATTCTTCTCCTAAAGATTGACAACCTCACCTTCCCCACTTCATGGGCAGAACTCACCATCACACTTCCTTGTCTGATTTCCCCCATAGCACTTGCCTACTGTTAGGGAATCTCCTCTGATCTCTGGTATCCTAACTTTTATTGGGGTCCCACAGCCCATGTAGGAACTTCCTGAAGCAAGGAGCTACTGCATCGCATGGATAATGGCTACATAAGCATAGTGACACAAAACCTTGCAGTCATGAATACTTCCGCTATCTACTTAAAATCTGTGGGTCTACAGTATATAAATTATACTTCAATAAAGTCCTCAGCATTAAAGGGAGTTAAAGGGGTCTAGGATGTAGTTCAGTGGTAGAGTATGTGTGTAGCAAACACAAAGTCCCTGGTTAATTCATAGAACCACAAAAATAGTAACAACAACAACAACAATAATAATAATAAACTACAAATATTAAGCATGCAAATTTCTGTATCATATACTGGGATAACAAAAATTTAAAGGATACACCTCTTCCACATCAGCCTTTGCACAGTTGTTATGGACTGAGAGACTGTGTCCCCCTCAGAATTCACATGTTGAAACAAAATCATGGTGTGACTGTATTTGAAGTCAGGACTTTAGAAAAGCAAATGAGGTTAACTGAGATGGTAAAGGTAGGGCCCTGATTCAAGGAGATTCTTGATCTTGCAAGAGATACCAGGAAGCACTCTGTCTTCACCCACAGATGGAGAAGTTGTGGAGGGAACACCAACGGTGGCTACCTGCATGCCAAGAGAGCCCACAGAATCAAATCTACCTTGATCTTGGGCTGCCCCACCTTCAGAACTGTGAGAAATAAAATTTCTTGTTTAAAAGTTACCCATCCAGAGGGCTGGCCAAATAGCTCAGCAGATTAAACTATTTGCTTAGGCAGACACAAGGGTTGGATGTACAAACCCCAGCCTGCCATGCGGGCACTGCTCCCAGGGCCTGCTGAGATGGCAATTGAGACTGGGCATGGTGGCATGCAACTGTAATCCCAGCTCTTGGGAAGCTAGAAACAGGAGAATCACTACGAGTCTAATCTACATAGTGAGACCCTGTACGTCCTGTAGACCCTTACTAAAATTTTTTTTAAAAAAGCTACCCATCCAGGTGTGGTGGCACACACCAGGATGCTGAGGCAGGAAGATCATTGTGTGTGCAGGCCAGCCTGTGCTACAAAGTAAGTTTAAGTTCAGCCTGAACTACAGAGTGAAACCCTGTCTCAAAAAGAGATACATACATATATACATATATACATACATACATATATACATACATACATATATACATACATACATACATACATACAAGCCACCCAGTCTGCAGTATTTTGCTACCAGGCTGAGCAGACTAATATTACAGTAATTAGCTGACAACTTCAGCTACTGTGCTGTGAGATCCATCCTGCTGCTCTTCTGTAGGCTCTATTAAGATTCCCAAGTCCACTCTTCACATTAACTGCATACACCTGCCACTGCACCAAGCAGGGACGCTAAGTCTAGGGGGTCTTCCCAACCCTGGAGGAGTTACCTCCTCTTATGGGCTACTTTAGTTCTAAGTTTCCAATCAGCTTTACCAAACCTTTCTCAGCACAGCACTGCAACCTAAATATTTTCCTCTCTTCTGCTCCACAGTGGATGGACGAACACTGCTGACTGACATCTCCAATTCTTGCCACTCCTTTCCTCTCCCAGCTTTTCCCCCAAGTAAGTCTCTTCCATGTGTATTACCACTGTGGTATGTGTTTCTCCAAAGGCCCAGATTAGCACAACCTCTTAGAAAAGATAAAAGCAATCAAGGCAAAAAAATTAGGTAGCAGAAGCAAAACACGGCTATCAATTAATGGGAATAGCTAGAATAATAGGGAAAATCTACACATTGGCCATGTGGCAAACTTGCCTCACGCTTCTCTTAAAGTGGAGTCACCTGTGACATCCAAAGGACTTGCACTTTCTTTGAAATCACTGAGTTAAGTTCACTTGATTGACAACTTCTCCCCTGTAGCAAAATATTTCTAGTTTTAGAAGTTTACCAATCTCTACCCCGAACATAAGCCATTATCCATAACCTAATGGTCTTAGTTGTTGTCCCTTATCACATGTATATTAAAGTTCTTGAAAAAATTAGGTCACAGAGATCATGAAGCTAAACATTAAACTACCAAGGGCCTGAGGGGCTGGCTCTGTCTGCCTAGCTCTGGAAAGATCTCATATTATTTAATTACTTAAAGCAATTCAGTCCATCACTCTACTTCGGGCAAGAACAGAATACAGAATAATATCAGTTCATCCATCATGCCTTGCCAGCAACCCCTTCTTGAGGCTCAGCCTGAATAGTGAGGATGGCTGTGATTTGGGTGTGGTTTGCTCCTCAAGGGTCCATTCTTGGCAGTATTGTGACATGGTAGACCTTTGAGACCAGATGGCCTATACACAGCTGTTAGAGAGCTGGAGTGTGCCCTTAGAGGGGGTAGCTACAGTGGCTCTTCTGTTCATCAATGCTTTGCCTACAAACAATTTGGTCCACAAACAAAAGCCTTTGGCAAAATTTTGTTTCTGTTTGCAACCTCTGCGCTGGGTCACAAATACGACTCTGACCATTTTTTCCACACAATCACAAGCATGGCCATCTTCCAAATTGTTGAACAAATTAAATTAGTGGGCCAAGATACCATTGCACTTTTCCTGGGATCCAAATCTCTTTCTCTGGCCTTTTGTGTCACTGTGTGAGTGCTTCCTCTCTCATACACTCTGGCCATTGTAAGGCCACCTATCATGAGGTCCTCCCTAGAAGCAAGTCAGTGCCAGTATTACGGCCTTGAATCTCCAGATGATAATAAACCTCTTTTCTTTATAAAGTGCCTAACGTTAGGTATTTCATTATAGTAACAAAATGGACTTATACAGGGTTGTTCTACCATTATTTATGTGCAGTAGTGACTATGATCCCAGCAACATGGCTTGATATTTGTGAACATGTCACAAACTTTCTTCCTATAACTCTGGATGTTTCTGCCTCAAGAGTCACACTTTACAGGACACTTTGTACTTACTCATAGTTGGACAGAAAATGTAAAGGGACCTGGGTCTTCTTAACTGGGTGTTCATGTGTTATAATTTAGAACTACTGGGGATTGAACTCAGGACCCTGTGCTTGCAGGCAAGCACTTATTCTATTGAGCTATCTCCCCAGCCCCCCACGGGTTAATTTTTATTAATTGCTTTTTATAAAAACAAAAGCAAAAACAGAGAAAAAACTCAGGAATCCATAGGCTTTGTTTCTTCAGGGGAAATAGAAAACCTACTTTGGTTGGACACTCTGTAACTGATGTTTATTCTCTGATCATATTACAAGTTAAATTGTAGTATTTTTCCCTAATCTGTATGCTTTTCCATGTCAATTCACTCATTTTCCTTTAGACTCATCCCTATCTACATTCGTAACTAAAGTTTCCTACTCACCCAAGAAAATTAAAGCAATCAGCAGAGAATTTCCACATATCCCTATCATCACAAATTTATACACCTACCTGATTTTATACACATGTATGATGCTTTTTGTTTCTTTGGTGGAATGGTACGAGCTCCTAGCTAAAGCAAGCTCCCCGCATATGCACACAAACTAGAAGCTGTCAGCAGTAGCATTTCTTTGATCTCATCTATATTATCAATTTCTCAACTGCTACTGGACAGCTCTCATTAACATACACACATACTTTTTTTTTTTTTTTTTGCCAATCTCCCCCAAAGAAGAAAAAAAGACACATCCTGTAACTCAATTGTGTCCTAAATTTTCTGATCAAGGAGATTATGGGACTACAGAGAAACCGTGATGGACATATCATCAACTAAAACAACGTAACTCTTTTCTTCCTACCCTCTAAACAGCCTCATATGCCTGCTTCCCTTCACACCAGGCCCAGTCCCAGTCGCTGTCTCAGTGCACCCGGGACTGGGGCCAGCACAGCTTGTGGTGCCAGGGATCGAACCCTGGTCCCTGCACTCTGCCTAAGCAGGCACTTTACCGCTGAGCTATCTGGCCCTGTTTTTTCTTTTCTTTTTGTTTTTTCATGTTTGATGAATGTTTACCTAAATAATTAATTATTCTGATAACTTATTCACTGGACCTCAACCAACACCACCAATTTTTTTTCTTCCAGCCAGTAATAAATAACAATAGCAGGAAGTTTTAGTCCATAAAACATTAATAAGGTATTTTAATAAGGAGAAAACAAAGCAAAAGCAAATCTTAATATCATGTTTCTATCCCAAAACACTCAAGACTAGTTTTCCCTGCCCATCCTTTCCAACTGCAACATGGTGACCATGTAATAAAGGTCAGTTTAAAGATTTTTTTTTTAAAGTTTAAACCTTTTTTAAAAAGATTAAACAATCAGGCTAGCAAAAATGGACCCAGGAGATGGCTCAGTAGAATAAGTGCTTCCCTGGCAAGGGAAAGGGCCTGAGTTCCATCCCTTGTTCTAAAGGAAAAAAAAGAAAAAAAAAAGATACTCAACGTATACTTTCCTTATATCAAACAAGCTAATATTTCAATACAGTGTAACTATACAGGTTATATACAATACAAATGTCCACAAAACAAACACTATACAGGCTCAGAACAGATTTGAAAAGCATGATATTCACATTGATTACAGAAACTCTAAAAATAATTGTAATGTTGAAACAGCACTTAGTTTACAAAAAAGTCACAGAAATATGTGTGTGTGTGTGTGTGTGTGTGTGTGAAAGAGAGAGAGACAGACAGAGAGACAGAGAGCAAGAACTGTTTCCTGTAAAATACTAATAGCCAGATACTAATATATAAAATGCAAAGTTCTGACACTGTATATATTTTTAAGAAATAAAACAAAAGCTCTACTATTGTGGACTACTGGACTATATTGGATTATTTTGCTGAACTCACACACTTATAGTATTTGAGTGGCAATGGAATACCCATCTCTGACAAAACTAAACAAAAAAGGGGGATATAAATGAAGGATAATTATGTAGTGAAAAAGTACACATATATATTTGTATATACAAAATAGGATAGATATATGGCTACTTTCTCTTAGTTCAATGAGAAGAAAGATTTGAACTAATAGTGTTTAGACAACATATCATGTCTGCATCTTGTACTATGAATAACTCCTACAAAGACAACAATATGCAATTGTAACTGTCCTACTAACCTGTTTTGAAACTGTCTCATTGTATTTCTTTCTCAATAAAATTAATTTTAAAAAATTAAAAAAGAAATAAAACAAAATCCAAAACCATTGTTGTTACTCTCAAAAGTCAAACATGCCAAGTAACTTGTCTATGGCCACTGTCACCAAGTAAAGCCATACTTTACTTGAAAGCAAAGATACTGTCATTATCATTTGATTCTCAGAATGGTCTGATGTCTTGCTTCATTTCTTCTATAACCTATTGATTATTCAAGGACATAGTGATAATTTCCTCGTGCTTGCATAATTTCTGTACTTTCTTTTGCCAGTGAGATCAGTTTCATTGCACCATGATCTGATAGTATGCATAGGAATGAGATGATTGGGTACAAAGCTGGTGAACTGGGAACTAGCACAGATCTACTGGTTCTAAGAGAGGCGCAGAAGACATAAAAACACCCATGTAGTGTAGTTCACATTTCCTCCTCAGCGTCGCCTCCCTTGAGGGCTTAGTAAGCTGCCAGCGCCCCAAATACTCACAATGCTGCAGCTGGCAGAGAGAGGCTGCCCCACACTTGCCTACTGTGGGACTGCAGACGAGTACAAAAGCCTGCATTAGCTACACAGAGCAATCGGCACCTTGGCGAGACAGTGGTGCAGCCTCCACCTCGGCTGCCTGCGCTAGAACGGACTGCTTTTAATTGGAGCCAGATTTGTGGCCGGCCCCATTTATTGGTTTTGGTAACTCATGTGTAACCAGTAAATCTAATGATTTCATTTGAATTCTCCAATTTATTGGACTACAGGTAGTTACTAATAGTCTTCTGAATTTCAGCAGTGTCCATTTGATTTTTGCCTTTCTCATTTCTAGTTGGATTAATTTTGGTCTCTTATTGGTAAGATTGGCTAAAGGTTTGTATATTTTGCTTATTCTTTCAAAGAACCAGTTCTTCAATTCAGTGAATTTTTTTATATTTTTAGCTGCAATTTCATTAAATTTTTTCTCTTATCTCTTATTATTTTCTTGCTTGTACTTGAAATACATCATTAGTCTATTTATTTGGAGTTGCTTAGTTTTTTTTTTTTGTTTTGTTTTTTTTTTTTGATGTGAGTATTCACAGCTATAAACCTTCCTCTTCATTGCATCCCACAAGTTATGGTGTTATACTGTCATTATCATTCGATTCTCAGAATTGTCTAATGTAGGGATTGAACTCTGGCCCTTGCACCTGCCAGGCAAGTGCTTATTCTACTGAGCCATCCCCGGCCCCACATGGGATAAGTTCAGTTCTCTACTTATGTATGCTTTAAAGGCTAGTAGGTGGTCTATTTTGTAGAAAGTTTCATGGGTTGCTGAGAAAATGTATATTCTATTGTTATTTGATGGAACATTCTGTAGATATTTATTGTCAGGTAAACAGTGATGACTAAACTCAAAAAAAGAACACAGCCAGCCTGAATTTGGGTCCTCATGTGAGACCTCCTGGAATAACTACAAAGGAGTCTAGCTCAAGTTTATTGACATGGGTTTCAATGGACAGTCTATGTGGGACAAAAAGAGCAAGAGATCAGTGAAGCCAGAATAGCTGAGCAGCAATGGGTATGTGACCAAAGTAAGGGCTTATGTTTTGTGAAAAGTTCCAGGTGGGCTATGACCTAGCAGAGCTGGTGTGGTGGGTGTGCTGTATTTTAGCAGAACAGGTGGGGTGGCAACAAGATGTAGGAGAGGAACTGTGATTGTTCCCTGGGTTAAAGCAGCTGGATGCGGATGGGGATCAGACCTGTCATTTATTAACTCCATTTGTTTGAAGGTTTGGTTTATTTTTGATATTTCTGATTTTTCATCTAGTTTCTTTGTCTATTTGTGACAGTAGGACATTGAGGTTTCCCATTATAGTTGTGCTAATAGTTATCTGATCTTTTCTCTCCAATAACATTTGTTTTATGAAGCTGTGTGTGCCAATTTTTGGTGTATATATATTTATACTTGTTACCTCTTCCTGTTGAAATTTTCCTTAACCAATACATAGTGCTCTTCTTTGACTCTTTTGATTAGTTTTGGATTGAAGTCCAGTTTGTCAGAAAGTAGGATTGCTGCTCCTGCTTGTCTTCAGACTCCTATTGCATGGAATATTGTTTTCAATCCTTTGATTTTTAGTCCATGAATATTTTTGAATTAAATATGTTTCTTGCACGCAATATACCTTTATATTTTGTTTCTTAATCTACTTTGCCAATTTATGATTTTTAATTGGAGAATTGAGACCATTCATACTGATCATTACTGAAAATTATTGACTTACTCATATCATTGTGGTATTTTTCTGTTGCTTTTTCCCTTTTTTCCCTTGCTTACCTGATCACCTTGCCTAACATAGTCATTCTGTTGGGCTTTAGTGGCACTGTTGGGATGACTGTCTCTCTCTCTCTGTGGTACTGCTGCATCAGCTGGGGGTCTGGGAAGTGAGGGGTACTGTCATGAAGAGATTCTCCACTTTCCTGGTTTTGTCCCTTCACCCCAGCCTGGATGCAAGAGGTGAGGCAAGGCTGACTCAAAACCAAAGAACCCTCCAGTATAGAATAAGGAACTCACAAAAAGAAAACCATATGTAGCAGAATTTTCATAATAATATTGCTGAAGCTTGGCTTGTCAAACAGCAAACTTTATGGCAGAGAGAAACTTCAGAGATGAGTTTCTCTGGCTGGGGTCTTTGTCTTGTCCACATTTATAGGGGTAACCTGATTTTCTAAAAATAACTGTTTCACTGATTGATGTAATACAGCTCTTAGCTTTTATTTCTGGAGTGATCCCAGGGCCACAGGACCTATGGAAACATATCAAAAGTGTGCAATGGTTCATCAAAGGGCAGCCTACTGTAGTACATCATATCATAATTAGGCGAGTGATTGTCTCCATTATATTACCCACCCAGGTCATGCTCTGTGCTGCCTACTCTTCTCTAACTGTCCCTACAATATCACTGAGAACCTTTTGGAGTGCTGGCATGAATTTTTTAAGGCACTCTTTGTAGTGGAAAGGCCTTATTTCTCCATTAATTTTGAAAGACAGTTTTGTAGGATATATCAGTCTGGGTTGGAAGTTGGTTTATTTTTAGGGCTTGAAACACTTCACTCAAATCTCCCCCAACCTCTAAGATTTGCTTTGAGAAGTCCTCTACAATTCTAATGGGATTGCCTTGGTAAGTGAGTCACTGCTCTCCTCTAACAGCTTTTATGGGTTTGTCCTGGTGCAGGACTTCTGGGCTTTTGACCATGATGTGTTGGGGAGAGGTTCTTTTTTTATTGTGACTATTTGGGGGTCTATAGACCTTACTTATCTGCATGTTAAATTCTTTCCTAACATTTGAAAAGTTTTCTGCTACTATTTCTGTAAACATGTTTTTCATGCTATTTTTGTACCATCTGGTTTTTCACTAATTCAAACTAATCTAGGATAGTCTTTGCATTATATAGCAGCATTTGCTGCTGTTTTGTTTTTGTTTTCACTACTTTGGGATAATTTCCAAGAAAAGTGGCATCAAAATACTATCTTTAGTCCACATTTTCAAACAAGAACAGATCATTGTTATAGTCAACTTCTTAAGTTTGCCTTCTCCTCCTAGTAGGTAATGATGGAACAGGCACTGTTTCCTGGATCTCATTTCAAATAAATCCAGTGACAAAACATGTCATTAAACTAGTTGTGGAAATGAAAATGTTAACTGGAATTAGATCAGTGGGGTTTTTTGTATTGTTTGCTTCTTTGTTTGTTTTGTTTTGTTTCAATACCAGGGATTGAACTCAGGACCCTGTGCTTGACAGACAGGCAGATACTTATGCTGCTGAGTTATATCCCCAGCCCTTCAACCATGTATAATTGTGCCCAGCCTGGAGACGCCTTTTGGTGTCTCACTGGAGGAGGCATGCTCACATTTAGTGGCAAGGGGCGGGGCTGCTTGTAAACATCCTACAGTGCACACAATAGCCCCCACAATATAGACTTGTCTGCCCAAAAGTTAAATAGTGTCAATACTGAGAAACCATATATTAGATGATATTAAGGAATTACTAATTTTATAAGGTATCATAACATCATGGTAGTCAAGTTTTTAAAATTTTATTAGATCTGCACGTTTGAGTTTCAAGAATAAAAATGATATCTGATATGATTTGAAATTAATTTAAAAATAAGGGAAGGTAAATAAAATGGAATAAATGTTAATTTTTAAAGCCAGATGGTATCTCAAAATAATGAACCTAGGTGTCCATTATATTAGATTCTATTTTTCTCTTCAAAAATTTTATAATATAAGTTGTTAAATAATTTTTTAACTTTTAAATGCAAGATATTTTATGACATTTTCATAATCAGTTTATCTCTTAATGACATAATATATAATAGGTAGCATTTAAATCTCTGTAACTTCATAAAATGGCTAAGTTTGGGGGCTGAAGAATCAGATATACTCTCAATAGAGTTTCTCTCTATCACTTGATAGAGAAGCAGGAAATAAAGACTATTTGATAAACGGAAGACATTAATAAAGGTACATCATGATATGTTGAGAAGACACACCTAATCAGAGTAGCTGCATAGTTCCTTGGCTAGAGATAGGACTAGATTATGAGATACTTAAAAGTCAAACAGAAAAGTTAATATATGTCTTGATAGAAAAGTAGGAATTATGGTCTAAGGAGTAGATTAGCTTTTCAGAAGTAGTCTGTATGAGTTTTCTGGAGGAAAAAAAATCAATACAAAGAAATGATCCTATTAGATCTAAATGAACCATTATAATGATATTAAGAGGGAATGTTTATGATGGTATTGTTTTCATGCTGTTAATGCAGTTCTTCCTGAGATACTGAAGAAGATGGGAGAAATTGAAGATGATGTAAACAAGATCTGGAGAGAAGGTGAAGGACTGGCTGGCCAAGAGGGCATGAGAGGGAGACAGGTACAAGTTTAGGTCTGCTACAGGGTTTGATGAGTAGGGAAGATGTGTGGCTATAAGTCTGTGGTGTTAACTATGGATGATAATAGGGCCAGGGAGATAGTTTAGCAACTTAAGTGCCTACCTGGCAAGCATGATATCTTGGGTTCATTCCCCAGTACAAAAAACAACAACAACAAAAAGCTATTAGTGATAATAAAGAGGGTCCATGAGACCCTTTGAAGAGCAAGAAGAAAATAATACTAGGAAGGTAATGGCATAGGAGTGATACCAATCTGAGACCTTAGATCATGAACTCACAGTGAGCACAGCTTATTCACTTGTGTGACTTTGTCCAGCAACATTGAACTTTTCAAATGGAAGCTTAGAATAGAGATGGTGGGATTCAACCATCTTACCAAGGCTGGGTAAGTACTACGGACAGGTAGGTATTATGGGCAGAAAAGGAGGGAGAAAGTTGACAGCATTTGCAAAAAACTGGTTGTGCTGAACCATGGACTCTGCTAGATGAGAAGGAAATAAATGAGAAAAAAGTGAAAGAGAATCAATGAATGGTTTGGCTGGCTAGCCAACATCAAAGACTGCTTAGATAGATTATCTAAGCATGTAAACTGGAAGGACAAAAGACCACAGAACACAAGATATCTGAAATTGAGACTTTAGATGGAATAGTCTCCAGTAATGACAAGGTCTAAAGTGTGAACCTGGGACTAAATGGCTGGACTGGAATGAAGTTAATCATGAAGATGATCACAAAGAGATGAAGGGTTAGCCCCGTAAGCCCACTTCTCTTATCCACAATACCCTTACTAAAAGAAAACAAGTGCTTTCAGGAGGACATGTGATGATTCGACATGTTAAAGGTGTGCCTCATGAATCTCCCTTCATCCAGCATCCAGAATGCTGTGGGGTCTGGAGGAACCCAGAGAGCACAGCGATGGCAGCTGTGCCCTTTCTTGGTCATTATTGGGCATTAAGTCCAGGGCCTATGCACTGTACTACATCCCAGTCTGTTTATTTATTTAGAAAAAATCATCTCACTAAGTTGCTATGTTACCTGGGCTGGGCTCAAGGAATGTACCATTCTCCTGCCTCTCCCACTGGGATTGCAGGTGTGAGCTCTAGCACCCAGCTTGAGGAGTCTTTGACAGGGGAAAGCTTAAAAGGCAAACAGTAGCTACTGAACAAAGGTTACTCTAAGGGTGCCTCCCCCCAACTTTCATATTGAATTTGGCATGCATTAAAGAGACGTGTATCATTTAAAATTAGTTGCATAAAAATCTGATTTCATCATAATCCATTATGTTAATAATACCATGAAGAATCTCATCAGTTTCAGAAAGGATGACCCAAAAGGTTAGCACCTCTTTGTGCACCAACAGCAGTTCACTGCAGGATGTGACATGAGGCTAGATGAGGGTAGCTTCTTGTTGTTCCCCAGAGGCTGTGCAGTAGTGGAAAGGCCAGCATGTTCTTGTTAAATTATGGACAACATGAGTAGCCTCCTGGCTTCCTGTGGCTGCTCAGGGAAGATAATAGCTGTAGCTGGGCCAGAAGTGCCCATTCATCCATGTGGATGTATTAAGCCATCAATAATGCCTGTTCTTTTCCATACTCTTTGTTTGTTTGCTTGTTTGTTTGTTTACTGCTATGTTCCATGCTCATCTCTAGGGATAAGCAAAGGGAAATGGCTAATTTAAAGCACACATTGTAAGTACTGCAGTTTCATTCATTTGCCCAACAAAACTTTACTCAGAGTGTTCTGTAAACTGAGAATTCTCTGGATAGAAGAAACTAGAGATAGTTCCAGTCTTCAAGAGAGTACAGTCTAATGAAGACAGGCAAACAGATACTGTCAATATTGGGGTTTAATCACTAAGATCCATTCATTGACTTTATAGTGTTTGTAAGCCATGGCCCATGAACTTGGTGAAGCCTCTTGCCTTGACTGAGTTATTCACAGGATGTTTTGAAAAAAAGAAGAGGTCACTTTTTCTGGGTAATCGGGAAAATCTGAGAGGCATTGTCCTTTTTGTGAATCTTAAATATAGATCAGGAGCTTCAAGAACGCAGGCCTGCAGTATATCCTAAGCCAAACATCAGAATCAAGACATCACAGTTCACTTGAGAAACTGCAAGTAGATCTGAATGCTTAGAGCTAATATCTGGGGTGGAGATGAAATGAGAGAGGAGCCCAAGAGCACATAAAAGAGCATTCACACCACCACTTTGGAGAGAATACAAGCTACATAAGGGTCTTTCTGAGCAGAGGAGCAACCTTGGGCTACGTTCTACGTAGATCATTTTGTAGCTATGTTTAAATTTGTTTTGTTACCAGGCAACCCTGGGATCCAGAAATGATTAAAGATTCAATACAATGATACTGACAAAAATAATAAGGATCTAGATAAACTAAAACAGTGGCACTGAGGTTAAAAACTTGTCTGAATTTGAGAAATATGTAGTAAAAGCAGACAGGTTTTTGATGAGTGAATAGAGGTAAAATCTTAAAGGACTATAAGATCCAAGGATGACTGTCTTTGTTTTGAGTACCAGGCAGGTTATGAGACCAGTGGGTGCTATAACAACAACAACAACAACAACAACAACAACAAATGTGTTTCAAGGCAGGTGACCATGATGCAGTTTTTTGCATCAAAAGAAAAAGAACAGGGGCTGGAGAGATGGCTCAGTGGTCTAAAAGCACCTACTTGAAACAAGCTTGGCAAAGCACAGGGACCACGGTTCGATCCCCCAGCACCACATGCCAGCCAGCCCCGCCCCCTGGTGGGCTGAGATGGCCACACACACATACAATAAATAAATGTAATAAATAAAAATAAATAAATAAAAAATTAAAAAAAAATAAAATTAAAAAAAAAAAAGAAAAAGAACAATAAAGCGGGTCTAATTAAATGTGTAAATTAAATTGTAAGAGTGAAGCCTTTTCAAAATTAAAAACTGCTGTTTTCTCAAAGATTCTGTGAAGAGAATAAAAAGGCTAACCCTGGAGAAAATACTTCTAAGCTGCATGCCCACTGAAAGTCTTGTGTCGGAATTATGAAGACTCTAAAAACCTTGTAAAGAAGTAATCAAGTTAGAAAATTGACAAGATTTTCACAAAAGACTTAAGATGATATTTCACCAAAGAGGATAATGGACAACTAAGCCCATGAAAAGAGGTTCAACATCACTGACTACTAGGAACATGCAAATTAAAGCACTAAGTTATCACCACACACTTATCAGGATGGCTAACATAAAGTAGAATTACAACACCAAGTGCTGGCAGGAATGGCAGACAAACTACTTCATTCATACACTGTGGTGAGATTATGAAATAATGTACGCTTCTGGAAAACAGTGTGGCAGTTTGGAGTTGCTATATAACTAAATCTGCACTTACCACTCCTCCCAGCAATGGAACTATCAGACATTTAATATGAAAATGAAAACTTACATCCACACAAAACCATGAATGCCTATAGCAGCTTTATTTGCAACAGCCTAAAAGTTGAGTGAACATCTGCAGATCCATCAACCAGAGAACGGTTAAAGAAATGGTGACCCACCCATCCTATAGGGTCCAACTCAGCAATCAGAAGAAACACACCCTCAACACAAGAAAGGAAGCTGGATTACATGAAAATTATGCTGAATGGAAAAGCCCATTTCAAAAGATTACACAGTATATTATCAGCATTCTTGAATGTTAAGTGTACAAACACCCATGCAAATATGTACATCTACACATACACAAACAGATGCACGCAAAACTAGTGAAACTATGTAAGCTCTGTGGTTGCACCAATGTCTGTTTCCTGGTTTCGATGCGCATGACAGTTATACAAGGGATTGCCACTGGCCCTTCCCTATACAGTTCTGTCAAGCTTGCTGCAAATCTATTAATTATATGTACATATGTATCTATCTATCTATCTATATATGAGAGAAACAGATAGATTAAAATATGTATATGAAAGAGAAAATACATCTTTGATAAAGCTTGTTCATTAACAGGTTTTTAAAAGTTGATTGTAGCTCACCGATGGAGGCATTAGCAATAGACACAAAAGATGGTGCCCCTGCTGATAGGTGCTGGTATATAAAAGCAGGTGGTGAGGATGGAGGGCCAAAGCACTGAGGATAAAAAGGTCCACACTTAATGTCATTTTCCTTATAGCACAGATATCACAGCCACATGTTGAGAGGATGGCAAGGTGGTGGGTTGTGAAGCTGGGGTGAGCCAAGATTGGGAATAACCACTGCGGAAGGGGGAGAGGGCGTGTGCGCTGTCCAGGCCTCCTCAGCCCCCACACTTGTCTCAGGGCTGTGCCACAGGACTTTCTGCAACAATAGGAATGTTGTATATGTATTCAAAACAAGAGCCACCAGCCACCTGTGACAAATGAGCTCTTGAAATGTGTATAATGTGATGAAGGAAGTGATTTTATTGCTTTTAATTTTGATAGTCATATGTTGTTGGTGGGTATCTTATTAGACAGTAAAGATAACAGGTGCGCATAATAAAGCAACCATAAATTTTCATCCACAGTCTGGTCTTTTTGAGTATTTAGTAAAGATTAAGTAAAATTAACAGCATATCATTTTCCAGCTATTAGCCAAAGTAGATAATTTTTCTTTCCTTTCTGTGTTATGCATAATTTAGATTGTACTGAAACTATAATTCATTACAAAGTACTTGGTTTGCCAAGCTCAAATAGCCAGCTTTCAAGTAATCCCTTGCACTGTTAAGTCTGAATTTCAGAACGCTTTTGTCATGTTCACAACCCAAATGACTTGGTAGC
>NW_004524671.1:6340997-6348143 GCF_000260255.1 Octodon degus | reverse complement strand
GGGGACTCTGGGAGCAGGTCTGTGAAGGGGATTGTGGGACTCCTGTCTCAGTCTTATCTTTCTGCTTCTTGGCTTATGAGGAGAGCAGTTTTGCTTTGCCACACACACCTGCCATGATGTGCTGCCTTGTCAGAACTGCAAAGCAAGGGAACCATCTGATCCTGGTCTGGAATCTCCAAAGTCATGGTCCAAAATTAACTTTTTGCCTGAGTTACTATAGTAACACAAAGCTAATATGGACGTCACCCCTACTATTACCAGGAGGCTATTCCTTCCTCAGTACCAACTCAGGCAGCATGGTCCTGACCTTTCCCTTGTACCTGCTCTTTACAAAACCCCTGTCTCAATCCTTTAAGGTCTTTTTGTTCAGTCACATGAGGATAAAAAATAAGGAATGCCCACCTACAACAACACCTACCCACAAAATCCAGTTAAACACACTCAACAACTCATTCACATAGTACAGAAACTCATCAGACACCGTATCTGGGAGAATTAAGGGTGTGACTCTCACCCCAGTACATTTTCACTGAAGCCCCCCTGTGCTACTTCTAAAATCTGCTCCCTCATGTACCCTAAAAAATTCTATTCCAATCAGCAATTTCTTGTAAGAGGTGGGCCCTCGAGTGTATTGACTGAAGAAGTTCCTGGGTTTGCAACTTTCTGAAGACATGACTGGTTAAAGCAGTTTGGGGAACAAAGCATTCAGTGATTCTGAGCCTCTACTCACATATTGGTTTTCCAGAGAGCTCTGAGAGGCTCCATCTGCAGCACAATAGGCTTTTCCTTGTAACCCGAGAGCTTAGCTAATGACCTGCAAGTGTTTTTCTGCTGGGGAAGAACAACCTAGTGGAAACTTTCAAGGATAGCTTGAACATTAAAAATTGATGTGGTACTTTAAACTTTAATATTTAAACAAAATGCTTAGTGTTTACCGGTACTGCACATTTTCATAGGTACCAAATGTGGGGAAAAGAGTTTTGGACTGGGGAAGCACCAAAAGTCCAAAAGCCCTATTTAATATTCAAAGTATACATTCCTAAAAGTCAATTCAGGGATTTTAGCCTCTGATTGTTCTAGAGTAATGTTTTTCCTTCAGCCTAGAGCCAATATTTAAGTTGGAAGGACCGACAGCCTCCTCTTCCAACAGCCAGTAGTATTGGAAAAACTTCAGTCTCCGCTTCTATACTACCCATCCTCAACCTTTATTTCTGCAAAACATTTTAGTGTTGTCATTAACTGCGACAGCACAAAAATTCAATTATTTTTTAAAATGCGGGGCCGGGGAGATAGCTTAGTAGCATAAGTGCATGCCTGGCAAGCACAAGGCCCTGAGTTTAATCCTCGGTACCGCAAAAAATAAAATAAAATGTGTGCATGTTGGACAGAGTTCTTTCTGAGCAATGGAAGAAAACACGCGTGGCAGAAACAAAAACTGACCAAAATTTCAAAATAAGGAATACGTAACAACTCAGGAAGGAGGAAGAAAATGATGACCGTTGCTTGTGATTACATATTCCAGCTGTGTGCAGGCGATGCCCATAGGAACCAATATGACATGTGAACTACAGTGATCTGGGTTCCCGAGCCACACACAAGGACCAGACACCGTGCAACCTCATGGCACCATTTGGATGCCGACTATGTCAGGACAGAGTACTAGGGATTGGAGCAGCGCGCATTCCTATGGAAGGATCAATCAGAGTCCTTGTTGCAAAGCACTAGGACTCTGATTCAAGCCAAAAGAGATTAGCAGATCAGACAATTGGTTCATACAGGGGTAGAAGCTAGGGGACTAGGCCAGGAATAGGCTGGAGCAGGGAACCTGCAGAGGGCCCAGCAGCTGAGACAAAGCTCCCAGCCTGGTCAGGGCATGCTGTCACTGGAGGCTGGCCGTATCTCCTGCGGCCACATACTGCTCTGAGTAATAATCCTCATATAGGTTCTGGTTAGTCATGCGTGAGTCACAATCCTGCCCCTGCCTATACTAGCAGAAAGGGACAAAATTTGATCTTTGGTTAGCAAACTTTTTTTTTTTTTTAAATTATGTATGTAGTACACGGTTTATAGGATCTCACTACACAGATCAGACTCCTAGTGATTGTCCTGTTTTCAGCCTCCCAAGAACTGGGATTACAGGTGCGCGCCACCACACCCAGTTCAATCGAAGTCTCAGCATGCCCCGGGGGCAAGAGGGGACAGCAGATCAGAGATCAAACCCCGGGTCTCTGCATTTGCCTAAGAAGGTGCTTTAATCCGCTGAGCGATAATCTGGCCTGCCCTTCGTTAGCAATCTTCTTGTTTTGTTTTGTTTGTTTGTTTGTTTGTTAATGTAGGCTAAAAGCTAGGACTGTTTCAAGACACTGTAACACAGCCCCGGATTAGACAGTCTATCGTGGCGCTTTTCTGGCAGGGGGGCCATACATAAACACGTAATGATGAGCTGCAAAGAAAGGCAAGAACACAAAGGCTCAGAGAGAGCACAGGTTTGGCCGCCAGTGCTATGGCTTAGAGCTAGAATGATCTCCCAAAGCCACGCAATGTTCAGAGATGGGAGCTGCGGACGATGCTGGAACCATGACGGCACTGTAACTGAATTTTCTTTGGAGCTGGGGTCTGGCTGGAGGTGGGGTGACTCCGAGGGGTGTGTCTTCCTGTCCGGCTCCTCCCTCCCCGCTGCTTCCTGGTCGCGGCGCGGGCAGCAGCCTTCTGTCTGCCGGGCCCGTGTGCGTGCTAGTTCTGCCTTGCACTGAGACTGCGAGCCAAAGTAAGCCTCTCCTCCCTTCAATTATCAGCTATTTTGTCCCAGTGACAAGAAAGTAACTAGGCCAACCACCAGACTCGCATTTTTGATCAGGGTCAGGACCTGCAGCAGGTGAGGGAGGGGCCTTCAGGCCAGCAGAGAGCGCTCCCAGGTGGGCGGCCACGGCAGAAGCCAGAGCAGCCATGAGACGCAGGGTGGGGGAGCCAGGGCGGAGCAAGCCGCCCGGAGCCGTGGGCTGCACTTTGCTCCCTCCGTGTTCCCTTCCTTGCAGCGGCGCTTCCGCTAGCACAGCGCCCTCTCCAGTCTGGCACTCAGAGTACAGGAGAAAATCCCCCGAGGGAAACAGCTGCCTTTTAGTAGAAGAATGTCTGCTGGAATTTTTGTCCTTGTCCAGCTTGGTGAGGACATTTCACAACCCCATTTTGTTTGTTTGTTTGTTTGTTTGTTTATTTATTTATTTATTTATTTATTTTACCGGGGATTGAACTCGGGATGTTACATTTGTGAGGCAGGAGCTTAGGCTGCTGAGCTGTTTCCCTGCCGAATCTGCATTTCAAAATACTTTTCAGCACCACTTTTACTTAAGCGAATTTATCTTCTTAATAATTCTAGCAGATTGGGCTGGGGCGATAGCTCAGTGGCAAAAGCGCATGCCTGGCTAGCGTAAACTCCGGAGTTCTATCCCCAGTACCACAAAAATAAGTAGTTCTAGCAGATTAACTTAAAAAGAAAAAAGGGGTGATAATGTATATACTTTATGCATACACTGCACTCCTCAAAACGCAAAAAGCAGATGCACTAGTTTGTCAACTTCGTCAAAGTAAACTGTGTATAAGAAGAAAAGATAGATGAACACTGGTCCACCTCAACATTTTGAACTCCCTAGGAAGGCCTGTAGCTGGAACTGTAGAAGCCAGAGGAGATACTTACCTCCTATATTAAAAATACAATGGACGCAGTCTTTCTGTGTTTCGTGTGCCTTTCTACTTACTCCCTCCCCACTGAGAACACATAGGAATAGGGACAGTAAAAAACAAAACTTGGGAACAATCATGTACAGCAAGAGCATAATAATTTTTTAGTGCTCAGATTGCCTGTTTGTCAAAGACGCCTGATTTGGAGTTGCAAAGCGCACTGAGCAATTTTTTTTTTAATTTTTTTTTTTTTAACTACTGCTAGTGGGGCAGCCAGGGTTACAGATTTGGAAGAGGAGGAGGAGGACAAGGAGAAGAAGGAGGGGAATGGAGGAGGAGGAGGGGAAGGGGAGAGGACACAGAGGCTGAGAAAGCACACCAGCATCAGTCCTTAATCCCTGTACTTCTTATTCTTAGGGTGCAGTAGCACGGGGCAGCCTGGAACCTGGTGTATGGCCACGGAGATACAGCATCCAGACTCCGTGCCCTGTCACACCCGGGAAGTAAACCCTGCCTCAACGCCAAGTCCCGAGCTGCTGCGGCCTGGTGACCTGATCCCCTGATCCCGGGGCTCCCGTGATCCCTGGACACGCCCAGTGTAGCGCGCCTGCTGAGTGTGACCCTAAGGCCTGTGGCACCACGAGCCTTAACTCTGAGAGCGCCAGCGACATTTGTAACAGTAGCAACTATGACGCACTGCGAACTCTCCCGACAGATAGGGTCCCAGCTGAAACTTCTGCCTATGAACGATCAGATCCGAGAGTTGCAGACCATCATCCGGGACAAGACAGCCAGTAGAGGGGACTTTATGTTTTCTGCGGATCGTTTGATCAGACTTGTTGTGGAAGAGGGACTGAATCAGCTGCCGTATAAAGAGTGTATGGTGACAACTCCAACAGGGTACAAGTATGAAGGAGTACAATTTGAGAAGGGAAATTGTGGGGTCAGCATAATGAGAAGCGGCGAGGCAATGGAGCAAGGCTTACGAGACTGCTGTCGATCCATACGAATTGGAAAGATCCTGATTCAGAGCGATGAGGAGACCCAAAGAGCCAAAGTCTGTTATGCCAAGTTCCCGCCAGACATTTATCGGAGGAAAGTTCTTCTGATGTATCCAATTCTCAGCACTGGAAATACTGTCATTGAAGCTGTAAAGGTCCTTACAGAACACGGAGTTCAACCCAGTGTTATAATCCTGCTCAGTCTCTTCTCCACGCCTCATGGTGCCAAATCAATCATTCAGGAATTCCCAGAGATCACAATTTTAACTACTGAAGTTCATCCCGTTGCACCTACACACTTTGGACAGAAATACTTTGGAACCGACTAAGTTATTGAAGGAAAGGGAAATATCTTCTGTACTATTACAGTTACATTTTGATTTTTCTATTTGTTTTACTAAGTTGAGGAACAATGGAAGAGAAGATCATAAAGATGCTTTTTAACCTTGAAACTAGGTACAGTAAAAGGGAAATATTTAAAATGTATTAATTTTAGTTATTTCTTGATGGTTGGCAGCAAATTCATCAATGAAGCACACATACAACCCTTAGAAAAGGTGGAAATGTTAATGTTAATACAAGTTGGTGAACCCTGAGTGCATTGAAGTTGCTCCCTAATTTGTGATCCTTAGTTTGGAGGTTGCTTGCAACTACAAAGAAAATCTAAATAAGTTGGTTCTTTGGCCCACTACAGTTCCCATTTTGTGTAGTGTGGTTTTAGCTCTGGTAAGTATTCATGTATGTGACTATTGCCACTTTCCTCTACTCTTTACCTCCTGGATTTGTACATACTGGTAACTGGGAAAGAAGCATTGTGCCTTCGGGAATTTTGTATTTTCCTTAACATACCCAATTCACAGACCCAGGATGTATGGTGAAATTCTTAGTCAGGTCATCCTATTTCTCATGACTATTCATCCAAACTGTACATTATTGGTAGGTACTTTGCCAAGCTACAATATGTTGAAGAAAATGACTGGGCATTTTTAGTAACTGGAACTGTAACAGTTGATACAGACTAAACCAGGGATACCTGAATGCTGACAAAAGAGAGCTGGGTACTGTTAATGTTGTCAATCCTTTAGAAAACAATTTGTGGTGATTTTTGGAGGGGTGGGGAAAGAAATTACTTCTTACTAGATTTCATGGCCAACAAATAAAATAAAATACATAATTTTAATTTGGGTGTTCCTACAAGAAGTCTTTGATTTGAAAATTAATTATTTTGCATGTTTGTCAACTGTAGACATATTACAATAGAGAAATTATATTCTCTTAAAAAATTCCCAAGATTTATGTGTTTGTATTTAAGCTTCTGTAAGGCAGAGACACCAATTGAGAGACACCAGATTGATTTTTAGAAATCAATCTTTGTGTGCTAAAATTTGCTTATGAAACCTGGGTCCCATTTTACATTGACAATAAAGCTTTTTTTTTTTTTTTTTTGCGGAACCAGGGATTGAACTCAGACCTGTGCACTTTCCAGGAAAGCACTTATTCCACTGAGCCATCTCCCCAGCCCCTAAAGCATTTTAACAATAAAAAAACAACAATAACAACAACAACAACAAAAACTATTGCTAGTGAACTTAAGGGAAAAAAACTAGAAACAGACTTATTCTTTTAGGCTGGAGGTGTACACTCTGTTCAGCATTGTTTGCTGAGCATCCGTTACTGTTTTGAGGGCCAAAGTGGCCAGGATCTGATTCTGCTAAGGGCTGTCACTGGTGTCCAGTGATGGAAGAGTCAAAAATACTGAAGGAATGAGGCAGCCTAGGCAGAGGGAGCTGAAGTCAAGGTGCCTAGTTTTCAAAAGCCACAGAGACTCCCATCACCACTTAAAATACTTTCTTGGCCAATGGACAAGTATGACTTTATCATAGTACTTGGAATCCAATGAAAATTAAAAGACCGTGGAATGGTCTTTGAAATGGAAATTCAAGTACTTTTTAGAGATCCCTAGAAGGCCTGGGAGACCTTGTGGAGCTGCCTGAGAGACACAGTGCTGATCAGTTAGGAAGCATGTTGAGTTGTGCTGTTGATTTCAGATTTGCCTAGGACTAGGCCCAGCCCAGCCCCCTCTTCCTGCTACCCACCTGGCATCTTGTCCTTCCCACCAACCAAAGTCCATCCTAAATGCTACAATGGCTAAGCACACTTCTCTCACCCACTGGCCTCTGCCTGGCTATCACAGTACTCTTAGACTTTTCACAGATGCTCAGTGAGCTCATAAATGTTCACAAAAGTCATTTAACATTTAACAGCTCAGAGAAGTGAAGAGTTTTTCAGCAATTTTGGACCATCCTCTGTGCTTGTCCTCCTGATAGGGATAGTTATCATCTGTACCTGAAATATTCAAATAACTACCTGATCAGTTTTTTGAGGTCATGACAGCCCCTCAGTGATCACAGACAACTGGGTAGCATTTATCTTTTTTTTTGTGTGTGTGTGTGTGTGTGTGTGTGTG
>NW_004524671.1:6317037-6335227 GCF_000260255.1 Octodon degus | reverse complement strand
AAGAAAAAGGCACAACAACCTATGTTATATGCACACCATGAGGTGTTATACAGCTATAAAAATACAGAGATATATCTAGATATAAACTAACCCCTGATAGTTATAAAGAAAGATTGCTCTTGGCTTATAAGTCAAATGGTTTATTTATGAAATAAAAGATTGCTGGACTCTCCAGCTGGTCTGGTTCCTATCCTGACTGTTCTGAGATTGCCACCAAAACATTTGAAGCCAGTGGAGAACTGAATAAAATGAAAACAGCAGCAAAGCTTAGACACAAATAAATTTAAAAATCAGTGTTCTCTGTATAGCATCCTAAAAGAAAGAATATATCTTTCTGTAGGAGTAAGTGTTCTTTATTTAGATTTTCACTGTGGCTATCATAGGATCAAAATTTGCATGTCACAGGAAACAGCAAGAAATGTGGCTCTGTGAGGTTAAGTGAGAAAATAATCATTGAAAATAGACTCAAATGAAAAAATGATCAGATGGGGACTTTAAAGCAAAAATGATAACTTTCATAAACCATCTAAGGATAATACACATAGCACACATAAGCCCATGGGGAATTTTAGCAATGAGAGACAGAAATTGTTATTTAAAGATGAAAATTATGGAAGTAAAAATTATATCATAAATGAGGAATTCACTTAATAAGCCAACAGCCGACTGGACACTGCAGAGAGTAAGAGCCATACACTCACAGAGAAGTCCCCAGACGCTACACAAATGGAAACACAAAAACAATAGAAAAAAGTAAAGTAGTGACTCTTAGTGCTGCCGATCAATATCACATAGTCTAACATAGGTATTGTAGATGACCCAAAAAGCTGATAAGCAATCACAATAGTAGAAACAAAAAGAAAATGATGAATAATTTTCAAAACTTATTAAACACATCATCAATCACAAGCAGATGATTGAAGAACATGAGCAAGATAATAAAAGATGGACAAAATAACACAAAAATGCTTAGGTGCATGCCAACACCAAATAACTGAAAACCAAAAATGAAAATAAAAAGTCAAAACAGAGAAAAACTACATGTTGTAAACAAAGAATCAATGATACAAATTATGCCTGACTTTTTATCAGAAACAATGGATAACAAAAGACAATGGAATAATATCAATTGAGTGCTGAAACAAAAAACTAGCTACTTTGTTCTTTCCCACAGGATTTTTCAAAGAAAGTAATAAACCAAAGACCTGCTCAAATAAACAAAAGCTAAAGAAATTCATTGCAAGCACCAACACTACAGAAATTCCAAACGCTGGAGGCAAGTCATACCAAAAGGAACCCCTGATCTGTCCGAAAAAATTAAGGATGTGACAAAAATTAAATAGCTGGTAAATGTGAAAAAGGTTTTATTACAGTTGCCTTAACATTTTTAAATTTCTTAAAGCACTATTGACTGTTTGAAAAAATAATATGCTATTTGAATTTGAAGACATTCATCCCAACTGAGCCCCTAAGTTAAGCATTTGTCTTAACTTTCTTAAAAGTTATACATCATGGTAACCAAATATTTATAGGGAATATTTTCCTTGTAGAAATATAACAGTTAATAAATGAACAAATAAAAAGGAATTTTGAAAATTTTAATGACTTCAAGTGACTCGGCCCGCGAGTCAAGACGTGGGGTAATGACCTGGGGGAGGAACAGGGATGAACAAGACAGGGCAAGAGACATGAGAGACGGAGACAAGACAGGCTTTCTGATCAAGTCTCGTTTATTGAGGAAGTGAACAGGGTCTAAATAGCTGTATAGTGGAAGTAGTTGGGTGGGACTAGCTGTGGATTGGTAGTGGAGGTCCAGGACCAGAGGAAGATGTCGAGGCAAGCAGGGATTGGTGTTGCAGCACTTCTTGACCAAATAAGGGAAAATATAACAGGATCTAGGCAAATATCAGTTTGCTAACAGTACAATAAAGGGACAACCCAGCATCTATACTTATTGCAGCCTGTGTGAATATTCATCTCAAATACAATTTAAGGGCTAGCCAGACAGTTTATCAGATTAAAGCACCTGCTTAGGCAGATGCAGCAACTGGGGTTCAATCCCCATACCATGCTGACCCCTCCCCTATGGCCCACTGAGATGGTGATTGAAACTGGCATGTGCGTGTAATCACGGCACCTGGGAAGCTGAAAACAGGAGAATCACTATGAGTCTGGTCTGTGTAACCAAACTCTGTTGACCTTGTACCAAACACATTTAAAAAAAATTACAATTTAATCCATTCTAACTGATCCTCTAGACTTTAGATCTACCGATTTACAGAATACAAATTCAGAAAACAGAAAATTCTGCCTTTAAAACACATCACTTTATACAAATAAATGTGGCTGCTTATTAAAAATATTCTTTACTAGGCCTGAGTAATTTTTTTAAAATGGTAATAAAAGAAAATAAGAGACAAGAAAAAAATGTGACAGGATTTTCCTGCTACAATGTTGTATATGGTTTAATTTCTAAATTGCTGCATAGCAATGTGTACTGGTTTTTTTCACATTTTATAGGGATTTAAATTTTAGAATATCCATGGTTGCTGGAAAATAGCAGTTCCATGTTATTTCTAAGGTATTTGATATTCAGACAGATACTGATATTAAACTCAACTGCCTCTGTTACAGGGTAATAATATCATTAAGCTTCTCTTCTGGATGTTTAACAACTAAACTTTGCAGACCAAAAATTAGAGAAATAGAAGAGCTACAGGGATAGCCAATATTTTGGCCCTAGCACTTCAAGGTCAGTAAGGACTCAGGACATAAGAGAACCTGTGCTGTAACATCCTATAACTCAGTGGTATCCCATTTTTTTTTTCCGAAACTGGAGGTTGAACTCAGCCCCTTGCACTTGCCAGGGAAGCACTTATTCTACTGAGCTGTCTCCTGGCCCCCAAATTTTCTGATCAAAGAGATTATGGGGTCACAGAGGAAAGTGATCAACGATGTATAGTGTGCTTAAGGAGAGTCACATAGAGAAAAAACATTCTCTCAGGCTTTCACAGAGAGCAAACTGGTCAAGCAATGGCCGTGACTCATCCAGATGGCTGATACTGAGAAAAGATCTACAAGGTGCTATACATGGTTCCAGAGGAAATCCTGAGAGGATTTAACTGACCTTGTCAGATATAAAAGTTACATTTTTACTTATATAGGTCTAGCTTTAACTTGGTCTTAACCATCCAGCAGAGAAGTATAACCATGAGGTATAAAAAGTAAGGTCATATTAATAAGTTGAGCTGTAAAAGGCTCAAGAGAACAACTTCTGACAATTGCCAGTTCTGCTGATAACCCACTACTATTATGGACTATTGGACTGTATTGGGTTATTTTGCTGAATTCAGGTACCTACAATCTTTAGATTGGTTTCATGTGTGAAAAGGTCCTTTAAAGACTTCTCCAAATACAGCTTCTCTAACTACAGTAGAACACCCATCTCTTTAAAAAAAAATACCAAAATGAAAAAGGGGGATGTGTTGGGAGCCACAAAGGTAGGAAATCGATCAGATATATGTAGGTGGGACTTGGCCCAGTGTCTAAAGCAAACAAGCTACCTCGCTCCTGAGAGGAACATCCTGTCTGCTTAAGGTTTGCTATCAGTTGCTAAGCAACCTAGTATCATGCATTACTAACTTCACAAAAGTGTAAATAAAAGACATTTTTGTTGTGAACAAAAAGGGGGGGAAGGAATATATATATATATATATATATATATATATATATATATATATGATCGTTAGGATAGATATACAGCTACTTTCTCTTAGTTCACCGAGAATAAGTTTGTACTAATATTGTTTAGACAAATGTCATGTCTGCATCTTGTCCTCTAAATAACTGCTACGAAGCAACAATGTGCAATTTATTAATTATTGTAAATGTCCTACTAACCTGTTTTGAAATTGTTTCATCGCTATTTTATCGATTTTTTCTCATTAAAATGAATAAAGATTATTAAAAAATACAAATGTCCTTAATCAGATTCTTTTCTTTAAAAAGAAAGATTTATTTTTTCATTTTCGTGTCTCACCCTAGAATGCTGGTACTAAATGTGTGGAATGCTGATCCTATGCATTCAACACACTTAGTGGGATTGAATTAAATTCCTGACAAAATGGCACTAATATTTTCCCGGCGCCCTCAGGGCTAACGCTCAATTATAGTGTGATTAGTGTACAGAGAAGCAGCTCGGAAAGGAAGGCCACACTGGCCTGCACGTGTCCTTCCCTGAGCCTGCCAGAACGACGCTGCTGGTACTGCCTGTGCTCAGAGAAGACACACTCATTCTCGGTCCCCCAGCCAGCCTACTTGGCCTCAAATGCCACCTAATTTTCCAAAAGGAATCTTAATGAATGGAATATATGCTGTCATTTTGTTGTTGCTAACAACAAAACAATGTAATTTAGACTTTCTGCCCCAATATCCATCATGTGTCCCTTGTCGTAGTGTAACTGCCTCAACTTACCTACCAAGAAATTGAAACCATCAAGGGCTGATACGTAGCTGTCTTCATTGACAATGCCTCATTCCAGGTGCTTTTCACATTTGAACATCTTCCTCCTATTTCAGTTTTCTACTATCACTGAAAAAAAAATCAAGATCTCTAAGAAAAATTCATCAAAATAAAATGAAATCTAACACCAACAGATGAAAATATGGAACGTATGTGAATATATTTTAAGAGAAGCTCACGACAGCTGCAGCATCCTTTACCATGCTAGCTCGTCCATGCCAATTCATCCACCATAAATGATTTAATGTGAACGAATAATTAGTGCTGTTGATTACTATCTGGTGCCAGATATCCCCAATGCCCCACCTTCATGCTAATTAATCTTGAAAACTTTCCAAGCTCTGCTCTACCCTGTCTGTCTGCCTCTGCTTCCTGCATTGGTGCACATGTAGTATTTTACTCAAACAAATAGTGCAACAAGAACAGCGTCACTGCCTCTTCCACACAGTTGGTACTCAGTAAATGTTTGTTTACCCAAATTGATGCTCCTTCATCACAGTCATTCTCATTAGAATGGAAAACCCAGAGCCGAGATTCAGGCTTCGGTCACTTTCACTGACATTAAGGCCATGGCTCCATGTGCTCCGGTTGTTAATAAAAACAATCTTTATAAAGCCCAAGGAATCATCACCGGGATGATTTTGTGGAATGCCCTGTTTTTTAACAGTGAGAGATAGAAGGCCACACAATTAAGGAGATAGTTGTATGTTGCTTATCTAAAGCAAAAAATAAAAATCAGAGGAAATCTAGAAACCAGACATTGCTGTTTTCAAAAATTAGGCTGAAGGATGAATGAAACATAATAGTTTCTAATATTTTACATGAATATAGTTGCATTAAAATATTTGTGAAGTGACTAATTAGATTTGGTAAGTGACAAAGAAGGAAACATTATCTTCACAGAGACATGGTCCCAGGGCTCTTGCCCTGTGTGGGCTGCTCCTCATTCTGCCTCCACACTTGAGGAGTCCTGTGACTTCCATCCCTGCTGCATTATTGACGGTCTTCGCAAAAACATTCTGGGCTTCTTCTAGAGCCACCCTTGCAAAATACTAGCTTAGAATTCTCCTCGTTAGACAGATGAGGTTAAAGGGGAAGAGGTGGAGGAAAATACTGAGAATGAGCCCAGAATCAGAGGAAGTAAAGTCAAAATAACAATTTTGAAAAATCAGGGCTCACCGCAACTGTGGTGAGTTTGCAGCTTTCCCCCGCGTCCTGTGCAGGCTGGGATTTGTTCGCCCTTGGTCCTCACAGCATAGCTTGGCTGGAACGGAAAGTCTCGGAAGTGCTGCAAGTGGGTCGGGTGACATGTGCTTCCCCTACATAGAACATGGGCCACTTTTCCTCCACAGCACTTGCCTCACTTCCAGAGAATCCAGGACTTTGGCAAAAATAGCCTTTTGGTTTCAACATATAAGCAAGAAAGAGCAGCACCCGGCATTACCCAGTCCACACTCTTTGGAGCTCTTCAACTCATACACCTCGCTCAGGTACCTTTCTGTGTGGTTCTCCACCATGCTACTAGCCTTCTCCCTGTACTGTGAGCATTTTCCAGACCTGCTTTCTCTCCCTCTCCAAACTATGCTTTCTCCACATTTTCCCTGTAGTGGGCTGCTACAGTCTCAGAACCAGAATTCCAACCTCTATGCAACTGCTTCTCACATCATTGTCTCTAAAATCATAAATATTTATCACATACTTACATGAGAACACTTTTTCATTTAAAGGCAAAAAAAATTATAAAGAAAAATATCATTGTTGATGCAGAAATTTTTAGTGTCCAAACCTGCACACAAAAATTGTAAATGTCTATGTCCAAAAAACTCAGGGCACAGGGCACAGCAACTGGCCTGCAAGCATTAGGTTGTGAGTTTGATTTCCATTACCAGACAGAAAGAAATGAAAGAAAGAAAGAAAGAAAGAAAGAAAGAAAGAAAGAAAGAAAGAAAGAAAGATTAACAGCCAGAAGGGCATGATAATTGTTTTTGTTGCTTTTCTGTTGTTGATGAGATAAAATACTCAACACTCAAACTTAAAGGAGGAAACATTCAATTAACTCCCACTTTGTAGAGGTCTCAGGCCATAATCAGCTGGCTCCAAGGCAGGGTGCTATGGCAGAAGGGCCACAGTTCCTGGTGGCAGAGGACAGCAAAGCAAGAGCGAAAGGGGCGGAGCAAGCCTCTTTCCCTCCCTCATAGTGTGTGCAGGCTACCACCCTACAGTGTTGTGGCACTCACACCATCATTCCCTACACTAGACAGTGAGTCAATCACAAACTCTAGACTCAGCCACCTCTGAAAGCCCCACCCATAACAACATGAGGCTCTGGGGAACTTTTGGACACGAGCCATAACAATGGTACATGTCTATAATCCCAGTGACACAGCAAGCTGAGGCAAGAGGATTGGAAGTTTGAGGCCCTCCTGGAAAATTCACAAAAACCCCATCTCAAAAATAAAAAAAGTATGATGTTTTCAGTTCTTCTAGAAAAATATACAGAAGGGGGATAGCTTGGTTGAATGGGACTTCTAATCCTAATTTTCTAAGGAGTCTCCACACTGATTTCCATAGTCTACAATCCCACTGACAGTGAAGAAGGGTTCTCTCTTTTTTTTTTAAGGTAGTAGTTAATGCTTAAAATTTTTACTTTGACCTATTTCACATGCTTATATCCGTAATCTGAGTAATGACACTGAAGACAACAATGTGCAGTATAACAACATTATTGAATACTAATCTTGTTTTTAAATTGTGTGTCATTTCTAATGTCTTATCTATTGTTTCTCTATTCTTTTTAAAATAAATTTTTAAAAATCAAAAGAAAGGCCAGGGATATAGCTCAGAGGCACAAATGCCTACCTGCCAACCACAAGGTTTGAGCTTGATTCCCAGTACCAAAACATCAAAAAGGGATGAGGGTATAACTCAGTGATAAAGTGTACCTGGATTTAATCTCCAGTACTGCAGAAAAAAAAATGACAGTAATTGTAATAGGCAAATAACAAATCAGAAAGGTATTGTAATAAATATAGCAGGTAATGTATATAAATAGTACTGTCAGCTTATATAACACATGTTGTGATATGAATATTTGAAGGACATACATACTATCATGTACAGCACAAATATACTATGACCCATAGTAGATCATTTGCAAAAGAGGAAATGCTGATTTCTAAAACATTATAGGAAGAAAGTGCATTTGGAAAACTGTACATTTAGACAAGTTATTTATTTATTTATTTTGCATTTTAGGGAAGGGTCTACAGGGTATTCAGGGTCTCACTACTAGATCAGACTCATAGTGATCCACCTGTTTACAGTCTCCCAAGAGCTGGGATTACAGGTGCATGCCACCACACCCAGTTTCAATTATTATCTCAGTGCGCCCCTGGGGGCGGGGCCAGCACAGCAAGCCCAGGGATCGAACCGCAGGACCCCTGCACCTGCTTGCAGGTGCTTTTAAACAATTTAAACAGAAATAGCCATAAATGAGAATAGTTTACTTACAAAAATATTTATTCTGTCATCACCACAATATCACATTGGAAATCATCTAAGTGTCCAACGTTAGGACATCTGCTAGGTAATTATGCTACAGTGCATACTAGGGTCCGTGGTGAGGTTTAAAATGTTTTTAAGTGCTGATGATTTCCTGTAAGCCCAGCACTCTGATAGGAAGAAGCAAGAGAATCACAAATTCAAACCCATTCTGCCAAAAAAAGCAAAAGCAAAACACAAGTTCAAATCCAACCTGAGCAATTTAGCAGCTTAGTGACAGCCTGTCTACAAATAAAATGAGTTGGAGATGTATCCCAGTGTGAAAGCCCTGGGCTCAATCCCCAGTACCAAAACCAACGTCTTGAGTTAAATATGAAAGACTGGATGCATATTTTTCATATACACTTGTTTCTAAAACTCCATTAAAATAACAATAAAATACTAAATACCCAGGACCAGAAGAACCATTTAAGGGATAATAGTGAATATGACAATTTAGCAAAAGTTTAGAAGTGGAAAAGAGGAGTCAAATTGATGAAGCAGTGCTGAAGGAAGTTGAAACCCAACTGAGTGTAGGGGATGACACCAGTGGGAAAAATGCCCGAGCCACCTACACAGGACCCCAGGAAGGTTCAGAAGTTAGGCAGTCTCCACGACAGTGACAAAGAAGCATGTGGCAAACAGATTGAAAAATCTGCATAGGAAGTGTCTCTTTGCTGAGACAAAATACCTGGCACCTAGAGTTAAAGGAGGAAAGGTTTACTGTAGCTCACAATTTGTTGGAGTTTCATTTGGAGTTGATTGGCTCCAAGGCAAGGTGGTGTGCCAGGGAGCACACCAGAGAAGAAATAGTTCATGGTGGGCAGAGGGCAGCAAAGCAGAAGGCACCAAGTGGCAAAGTAGCAAAGGCACAAGTGACAAGCCACAAGCAGCAACCACCATAGCCCTCTTTCTGTTCCTTATATTCTGTTCAGGCTACCTGCTTTTAGGGTGAGACACCCGTAATTAATCCTAGCATTGCACCATGAGTCAACCCCAGTACCACACACTCTAGATCCAGCCACCTTCGAAAAGTTCCACCTATGACTTCATGAGGCTTTGGGTGGGCATCTAAACACAAGCCATAACAGGAAGCAGTTAAAGCTCTCTGTCCAGCTCTCTCCTTCAGTAGTTTGGTAATAGGTTTTAAATGCTTTCTATCTGTCCTACAGTGATAGATTTATTTGTGGGAGAATTGAAACAGAGATGCAGTACATGAAAACTCAGAAAGGGCTGTTATGGTGAGGTTTCAGATTTAAAATAGGAAATAACTGAAAGACTATACCCTGAGCCACAAACCCTCAGCTCCCTCCATCAACTCTTTAACTGTGACTTGAGTTATGATGCCTCAGTTTGAATGGATTAAGAACTACCTAGCAGATTAGTAAAGCACAGTTCTGGGTGTGTCTGTGCACAATTGACAGGTTGACGGAAGAAGACTCACCCTTGGTGCACCAACCAATAGTCTTGTATCTTGGAGAGAAAAAAAAAAGGAAAGAAGGAAGCATCCCTGTCTTGAAAGAGCCCCAGACCTACCATCACCTTTGCATCCATCTCTAGTTTCTTCCACCTTCCAGGAGAGACTCCCACCAGCAACTCTCCAGCAAGCTTTCAGGCCTTCAGCCTTGGACTGGTGCTGAAGCTTTGGTCCTCTTGTTCTATGGCTTCCATCTTCCAGGGTTGAGCAACTTCTGGATCCTGCAGCTTTCAGCACACACACAGCCCCGGTGGGCATTGTTGCCTCCAACCCTGCAGACCATTATTGTGGACTCTTCCACCTCTAATCTTGTTAAGAAGTTGTGCCCTAGTCAAGCGCAACAAGTAACAAGTTTCTGTCACTTGCAGAGATTCTAGTCAGCACATTAGGGCTTCACTCATGAATGTGGTAAAAGCTTGAAAATATACCTTCAGGTGAGAAAAGAAGAAACATTGTACTATGCATTCCTGAGATATTTTCAAGTATCACATGTTTATGTGGCTTACCTTCCTCTGATGACCAAAAAGGAACTTTAAAGTATGAAGTACTATTTCACTAACAAACAATTTTAAGTCAAGGAATACAGTAGAATAAGCCTAAGAAGGACTTTAGAATATAACTTTCTGAACAGGACTCAAGAGGACCATTTATCCAAGAGTCTGGTTTCTGTCTGCATATGCCTAGTTTGTAGATAGTTATTATAAGATTGGTATTATAACTTTGAGATTCAGAGTGCTTTAGCAATAACCATCAAGCAGAAACAGACCTAAAGTATGAGCAACATAACACTTTATAAAATGAGAAAGTAAGAAAAAGTTTAAAATTTTTCATCCAAAATTATCAAAACTTTAAAAATATTTCCAAACAACTCAAATGTCTGCCAATATATACATATATATATATATATATATATATATATATATATATGAAAAATGTTCAGCACCATTGGTCATTCAAGAGATGCAAATTAAAACAATGCTGACATGCCATCTTTTGTCAGAAATAATGAGTATCATCAAGAAGTCAACCAACAACAAATGTTGGAGAGGCTGTGGGGAAAAAGAAATCCTTCTCCACTGTTGGTGGGAGTGTAGGACAGTACATACATTATAGAAATCAGTATAAAGATTCCTCAAGAAGCTAGAATTGGAGGTTCCATTCAAGCCAGCTAATCCCCTCCTAGGTATTTTCCCAAAAGAACTGAAAACATCATACCACAGTGATATATGTGCACCCGTGTTTATAGCAGTGCAATTTGTCATAGCTAATTCTTGGAAACAACCCAAATGTCCATCAACTGAGGAACAGATAAAAAAGATGTGGTATTTTTACCCAATGGAGTATTATTCAACTATACAAAAGATAAATTTGAGGCTTTTTTAGATAAATGGATGCAACTAGAGACTGTATTGATAAGTGAAATAAATCAGATCCACATGTGCAAACGTCACGCTATCTTGCTAGTATGAGAACCTGAAAGAGTAATGAAAATCTAAAAGGTACAACAGATATCATGAAAGGGAAATAAATTGTTCAATGGGAAGGAAAAACTGTGATGAGGAGAAGGACGAATGGAGGAAAAGAAAAAGATATATTTAGATATACATGCAGAATGGTTTAGATAATTATATTTCAATTACTGCTGGTCTTTTGAAAGGAGCAGTTACTGCTTAAATTTTTTTTTCGCTCTGATTCTTTTTTTCTTCTCTTGAATTTGTTATAACTTCATTGTTATTGTTTTGTGGGTTTTTTCTTTGTCTTTGAATGAATCTTACATGTATATATCTGGTTATCTGAAAAAATAATTTAAAGATAGCATCATGTAATACAGAAACCATTGTTCAATTCCTGTTACTTTGTTTAATGAAATCTTGTATTATTTCTGCTTTATTTTCTTTTCCATAACTATTTTGTATAAAATAAAAAAAAGCATAGAGCTGGCAAGATAGCTCAGTGGACTAAGCACATGCTTTGGTAAGAGCAGCAACCAAGGTTCAATTCTCAGTCCCACATGCTGTGCCAGCCCTGCCCCCGGGGCAGGCTGAACCAGTGACAGAGCCCTGGAGTAGTGGCACATGCCTGTAATTCCAGCACTGAGGAGGCCAAAAACAGGAGGATCGCTAGGAGTCTGAGCTGCGTAGTGAGACCCTGTAGCAAATACATAGAATGAAATAATGATGATAATAAAAATAAAGTATCTGCCAATGAGAAAACTAATTAATCTATTAAGTAAATTATGGCATATCCATATGATGCAGTATTAGAAAATCATAGAAATACAATGAAAAATTCCTCTATATATGCAATAATACTGTGGTTGTATTATTCAATTCTAAAAAGGCAAATTCTGGAGTAGTGTATATAAGCAACTTTTATGAAGGAAAGAAAATAGAATAACCATAATTGCCTGTTATTTCAAAAAGAAACAGGGAAGAATAAAATAAAAACTAATAATAAAACAGTAGGGAACTTAAGAGGAATCAGGTGAAAGAGATAAATACAGAGGTGAGGACAAGCATGGTGGTACAGGCCTATTATTATCGTAGAATTCCAGGAGACTAAGGCAGGAGGCCAGTTTAAGCCTCATCTGCGTAACTTGGTGAGATCCTGTCTCAAAATTGAAAAAAAATATATTAAAAGGCTGACGACCTAGCTCAGTGTGATGCTCTGGGTTAAATTTTCAAGAAGGAGAGAGAGACAGGACAGCAGGGAGAGAGAGACAGAAACACACTGGCACAGAGATGAGACTTCCTTGAATCTGCATCTTTGCAATTTTAATTTTTGACTCATGTAGATGCTTATATAATTCAAAATTGAACTAAAAAGAGTAGAAATCTAAAAGTTTAATTTAAAACAAATGATACTGGGCATATAGTTCTGTGGTAGAACAATGGCCTAGCATATGCAAGGCCCTGGGTTCAACCTGCAACACCACAGAAATAAAAAATAAGAACTTAAATATGTATTGAAATTTTTACAGACCCACACAGAAGAAAGAGTCACCTCAACTTATTTTTAAACTTTGAACACTGGTATACCCTGTTACATACTTTATAAAGGCAAAAAAAGAAAAAGAAATTTTAATCTTCACATAAGCTTATGTGTTGGTAATATTGATGCTGTTATTTTGGGTATAGCAAATAAGTAAATGTGTCATTGTTATTGGTATTAAGATTTTTTTTAGTATAAGAGAAAAGGAGATAACAATATAAAATCTAAGAAGGGAATGAATAATCAATAATGTTAAATTTGTAATAAATATATAATTATGAACTCATAATTTAAAAAAAATATGTTTCCTAGTTCTAGTCCTTGAAAGTCCAGCTGCAGTTAGCACACCTGGCATCTGAATCTTGACTTCTATTTCTGGATAAAACAAAGCAGAGTTTCTCAGAGAAAGGTCTCATTTAGGGTCCAGGACAATAAGAGCAGTGGAGGACGTCTTGTTTTGCCAGAAAGCAAGGAAACCTACTCTGATGAGTCATACAAATAGAACATACAACCAGTTTTCACAGCTTCTGTTAGTCAAATTTGGAGACATTTTAACACCAAGAAGAATAATGACTATATCAAAGTAGTCCATGCTGAGTAGATAAAACCCCCTAAGTCCGTATGTACTATTCAAAGAAAACAAGAGGAAAATAAAATTTGATATCATTGGAGATGACGTTACTTTAACATCTTACTCTGGAAATCGGAGATTAAAAGAAGAAGAATGCATTTAATCCCTGGAGATCAAGGAAAACTACTTCACAGAAGACCATCAACTAATAAATATAGAATAAAAGATGGACTCTTTTGAGTCACCGTTCTGTAATCTTCAGTGAAATAATTGATACAGAAAATAATAGATGCATGTTAGAACATCTCAAGGAACAGTTAAAATACTACTGGAGAAAGAAAATGTCAGATGTAGAGATAGAGAGGATAGAGCTAGAGCTAGATAGATAGAGAGAGAGATAGAGATAGAGAAATGGAGATAGAAATAGAGAGATTATATAGCTAGATAGATAATGTTAATGATAGATATATAGAGACAATGATATAGCTGTAGATACAGATATAGATACAAATGTAGATATATTCATACCCAGATTGCTTGCTGAGTTTACAAGGAGAAAAAAAGTGCTTTGAAGAAATCTTGTGGGCACAGTCAAGAGATTTAGCACCATCACTAACAGTGTACACCTCTGCCATTTTTGTCCCAGATGAAATGTAATATGAAGTACATAACATCAACTAGAAAGTTTTCTTATCAAAATGTTTTACCTGAATGCCACCAGGGTCTGGGTCTGTCTTCCAGTTTGAAGAATTACAGGGAAGAGAGAAACTAGTTCCAAGGGCATTACACCCGACCCCACCGGGACCTCTTCAGATCCTCCAGCCTCAGCCACCTCCATGCTTTCTAAAATGCTCTCACAGGTAATGGGCAGTGGGAAACACATCCTAATGTGGCCCCACCTCCCTTCTCTGGCTTATTTCCCACTGCATGCATTTGCTTCTATTCCCTAGGGCTGCGTTCCCTACCACACTGTAGCATAAGGATTTACTGTCCTCTGACTTAGGACTAGTACAGGTGAAGAATGACTCTTTGAAGAGAAAAAAACCAAAAATTAAAAAAATAAGAATAAACAATTACATATTTTTACACAGAAATTTAGAAATCTAACCATATACAGCATTGTAGCAAGACAGTCCCATGACATTTTTTTCTTGTGTCATTTCCATTTATTGCCCTTTCTTTTTTATACAAACTCAAGAGACAGTATAGCAGTAATTTATATGATATTAGAAGCAGTATGTATTTAGAAGACCAGAATGCTACTAACCTGTCTTGAAACTGTCTCATTGCTATTTATTTCCCAATAAAATTAATTTTAAAGTAAATAAATAAATAAAAATAAAGAATATACATAGAAAAACGAAACAAAAACGAATGACTCTTTGGGGCTGAGGGCTGTAGCTCAGCAGTAGAGCTCTTGCCTAGCACAGCCAGGGCCCTGGCTTCCATCTCCAGCACTGAAAACAACAGGAAAGGGAAAGAAACACTCAGTAAGGAAACAATCAAACTAATCTGCAATAAAAATAGGTCTGATCCATTTAAAGAAATAAAAGGTTTTCTCCAGTAAGTGTGTTGGGTCAGGACAGGTTATACTAGAAGGAACTGGACAGAAAAAAAAAAAAAAAAAGTGACGAAGAGTTACTTTGGGCCTTCATAGGATCCAGCCCTAAAACATATGTGATGGGTAACTAGGAAATTTTGAATATGAACTAAATATTAGATAATTCTTGGAAATTATTCTCAATTTTCTTAGGTCTAGTTATGGTTAAGCAGGTAGAAGAAACTCTGTATTCTTAGGAGTTAAGAATTTGGGTTTGGTGAGCCATAATGCCTGAAACTGATTTCCAAATATTAGTAATTTGAAAGACAAACACATTACCTACGCTACCTCTCCTGTCTAAAGTAGCTATGTTTAACTACTCAGTTCTTTAAAATAGTAAAGTCTATAATTTACTATAGAATTCAGTCCAGCCACCATGCTTAACAGACAAAAATAGTGACGTGCTCTTTCAAGGGAAAGATAGAATGATCCAGCTAGCAGCATGATGGAAGAGAGACAGGGGTCAGGGAAAGGAAAAGGATAAAATTCTGAAATGTTTTTTCTGCAAATAAAATGTACTAAACTTTTTCCTAATTAACCCTAAGTTAAAAGATAAATTTTTACTCAAACTCCGGGTCTTGAACATTTTAAGTTGTTTCAGTTATTTAGTTGCAGGTATGAGCGCTAGAATTTTCCATAACAGAGCTGTTTGGATTTGATCCTCCATACTCACGCTGTGAGCACAGGACAGAGGGCACCAAGGGAGGAAGGACAGTGCAAGCAGAATCTGGCTGAGTCTCCTAGAAGAATGGCACCATCTGCTGGCTGGGCAAGGCAAAAATCATGGACCATGCTTCTAGGTCGAGGAAATCAGTTACATGTTGCCAAGTCCTCAGTATTCCTCATAGTGATTAGGAGACCTTCAGGCATCTGGGAAGGTCTGTGCTTTGAGCAGAGGAGAGAGGTAACCTCTTCTTTCGCCACACTAATATCTTATGAGTTTCCAGGCTTGGTGATGCATGCCTGCAATCCCAGGTACTTAAAATACTAAGGAGAATCAAGGTTGAGGCCAGCCTGGGCAACTTAACAAGAACCTGTCTAAAAATTAAGGGTTTATCTCAGTAGAAATGCCCTACTATCTCCAGTACCATTAAAACAATCCCATAAATTGTTAGACTACTTGTGTTTGTTTGTTTCCAAGTTTAAAAATTTATTTCTTGTTATCCAAGTACCTTTGAAAAAATAATTGTACAATTCATGGCATGAAAAATGGGCCTTGGGCAGCCCCCTGCTGGCCCTGGCCTGATAAATGTACATATTTACACAAGGCTTTAGAAAACAAGGACTTGGCCCATTGAGCTGGCGGCTGGAGATAGGTGAGAGAAGGGCCATGGCTTCATGGCCACTGGCTTCACACAGTGGCAGGCAAGAGATGAGCTGTGTTGAAGGCAGTTGGTGACATAGACAATCTGCAGAAGTCCCTGCAGGGCCCCTGCACCCAGGCATGGCCCAAGTGAGTACAGTGGGTGAGTCCCACAGCATGGTCCAAATATTGCTAGGGGGTGGGTGGGGCTCCCACAAGACAGACACCTGTGGGGCCAGGAGAGGGACCCACCCACTAAAATGTTTCTTTGTTTTAGCAGGCAATGAGAAGGCTGGCCAGGGTAAAATGACCAAAGCACAGCACTGGTACAACAAGCCACCTCTCTACTCTCCAAATACAATTATTTCAAATAAGATTCCAACATCTCTGCTCTCTGATTTGCCTTTGAAGAAACACCCAATAATTTGGTGATCAACTCCACAAAATGAAACATTCATCATGTGCCCAAGAGGAGATGAGCAGAACTTCAAATCTCTAAGCAGTGCATCCACAGGTTCAAAAGGATTGTGCATCTAGAAGGGCCACTCCAGGGTAGTGAAAGCGAATCTCTTAGAGACAAGTACCCAGACTGCAACCCCAAACCCACCTATATCACAAAGTGCAAACAATGCAATTAAATTTGAATACTGAGGTTATAGCTTAGATTTTTTTAAAAACTCATACATTCCCATCTTTTTCCTGAAAAGTAACATAACATGTGCCATAGGTTCGCCAACACTGCTCTAGCAAAATGTAAATTTGACTTCTATTACTCAAATTCTTTTCCTGCTTCTCATCTCTGATGGGAAGAACCAAATCCAGAAGGTTTAAGCACCTTTTAATGATTTTTCCCCCTAGGCCAGCGGTGGCAAACCTATGGCACGTGTTGCTTTTCTTGGTTCTTTCTTAACTTTCAATAAGCAGAGATGTGGTCTCAAAGAAATGAGCCACTTCAAACTTGATATAGGCTAAACTGTGCCCCTAAAATTTAATATATTTTAAAAATGGTGCAGCATGCCTGTAATCTCAGCACTAGAGAGGCTGAGGCAAGAAGAATCTTGAGTTCAAGTCTTCATCAGGCACCCAAGGGTCTGTGATGGAAGCCTGTAGCTCCTCTGAGGAAACAAGTGAGCCTTCCTTCTTCCCTTTTATACCATTCTAGCTACAGGCCCTCTGGGTTGCTGTCGTTCACACCCAGTGTATTCCAGCAAATCTTCGGTAAGTCTCCTCAGTCACACCCAGAACTATGCTTATCCAGTTTAACTGGACTTTTCATACCAAAAATGACACAATCAGTTAACTACCACAGAGCCTTTAGAATTAAAATAGTGTCATCAAAGTGAGTGTTAATCCATTTTAAGTAATGTCATTAGAAGAGGAGGAGATGCAGACACAGACATGCACAGAACGAAGACCAGGCAGACAGGAACAAGATAAGTATCATTGAGCTGAGGAGGAAAACCTTAGAAGAATCCAACCCTGATGATACCTTGATCAGACTTTCAGCCTCCATAATTGTGAGAAAACGAATTTCTATTACTTAAACCACCCAGTGGTACTTTGCTCTGGAAATTTTAACAAACTAATAAATATTTTGGTACCACAAAGTAGATTCTGTGATAACACATTAGTAAAAACATGGAAGTGGCTTTGGATCCGGGTAATGGGTAGCAATTGAAATTTTGAGGTACACGTTAGGAAAAAGCTTACATTGCTAGAGAAAAATTAATAGAGCTAGAGGTGTTAAAGATCCTTTGGTAAGTCTCAGATACAGATGAAGAACACATCACTGGAAACTAGAGGAAAGCATTATAGGGGCAAAGAGCTTGGCTAAATCCTGTCCTAATACTTTTGGAAAGTAGAACTTGTAAACAACAAATTTGGGCAGTTAGCTGAAGTGATTCCTAAACAAAGTGTTTAGGAATGACTAATGGTGTCATTTGGCTTCTCCTTGGTGTTTACAAGAAGAAAAAGCTAAATCGGAGGCTGAACACAGGCGGATTGCTGCTAGTCCGATCTGTGTAGTGAGACCCTATAGAGGCTGTAGACCCTGTCTTAAAATAAAAAAGAAAAAAAAGCTAAATCGAAGATGGAATTATAAAACAAAAAGATGTTTGCAAAACATTGAAAAGTAGGCTCTGGACAGAACATTCAGGGTATGCTGGAAAACCACTCGCTAAGGAGAG
>NW_004524671.1:6307500-6316762 GCF_000260255.1 Octodon degus | reverse complement strand
TTCAGCCAGTGGTGCCACTGCCAAAACAGGCACAGAGCCAAGGGATTAAGATCACTGTCCTGGCAGCCCCAGAAGACAAAGCCATCACTGTGGGCCAGGGGAAACAGGCATGGAGCCTTAAAAACTAGGGGTATTTTCATAGCTAGCTTTGGGACTTGCTGGAAGCCAATTTCCTCCTTTTGAAATGAGTGTGTTTCTCTTAGGCCTGCCCTACCATTGTAGTTTTGAGTTTCTGTTTTGCTTTGTTTATTTATATATTTGGTACAGGATCTCGCTACCCAGTGCAGACACATAGTGATCCTCCTGTTTCAGCCTCCCCAGTGCTGGGATTATAGGTGTGTACCACAGCGGCCAGTGTCTAGGCCTGTGCAGCACACCTGGGGTTCCAAGGCCTGCATGGCATGTGGTACTGGGAATCAAATTTGTGTCCTTGTGTTTGTAAGGTAGGTACTTATGCCACCGAACTATTTTCCCAGCTCACCATTGTGTTTTTTAAACTCATACTTTATCATCTGATTTCACAGGATTATAACCAGAGAGGAATTTTGTCTCTGGATGAATCATATATGTAGTCTAACCCATACCACCTATACACATGATTTGAATAAGATTTTAGAGTTAGAGTTGGTGCTGGAATGGGTTAGCACTTTGGAAGCTGCTGAAAGGATTAAAAGGACACGATGTTGGGGAAGGCAGAGTGTAGAAGGTTACAGATGGAACTATGTCCCCCAAAACTCATATGTTGAAGTCCTAAACTCACTATCTCAGAATGTAACAGAAGATAGTACCTCTGACTAAGAAATTAATTAAATTAAATGATGTTACGAGGATGGAGCCCTGAACCAATACATCTAGTGTCATTAAAAAAAAAAAAAAAAGACAATTGATATTAAAAAACAGAGAAAAGACCATGTGAAGAAATAGGGGAAAGAGAGGTAAGCTGCTACGCCAGGCTTCAGCAGAAACCAGCCCTTCGGACAGCTTGACTTCAAACTTTGAGGCTCCAGATTTGTTTGTGAGAAAATAAATTTTTATTGTTTAAGCCACTCAGTCAGTGACACTGTTCTTTGGTAGCTCTAACAAGCTAATAACAAACTCCATCTGTTTTACAGCATCTGATAGCAAATAAAAGCAAAATCGAGTGGCAAAAAAAGATCCGGATAGGCCAGAGAGATAGCTCAGTGGTTCAAGCACCTGCCTGGCAAGTGTAAGGTCCTGAGTTCCATCCCTGGTACAAAATAAGGAAAAGAAAGAAAGAAAGAAAGAAAGAAAGAAAGAAAGAAAGAAAGAAAGAAAGAAAGAAAGAAAGAAAGAAAGAAAGAAAGAAAGAGGGACTGGGGTTTGATCCTTGGCCCTGGCCCCAGGGCATGCTGAGACAGCAATTGAGACTGAGCATGGTGGCATGCCTGTAATCCCAGTGCTTGAGAGACTGAAAACAAGAGGATCACTATGAGCCAGATCTGTGTGGTGAGACCCTTGTTGACCTTGTACTAAATGCATAAGAAAAGAAAAAGAAGGAAAAGAAAAAAAAGAGAAAGAGAAAAAGAAAAAGAAAAAGAAAAAGAAAAAGAAAAAGAAAAAAGAGGAAAGAAAAGATCCAGGTGAGGAAGCTTACCATGAGAAGAGGGAAGTTTGAATCATTGCACTTGACAAAGCTCCACCCCTTGTGGCTCAAGGTGAATTTCCAAGAAACTCTACTATAGCCTTGATCCTCACCTGAGTTCCACCCTAAGGGAGGTGAAATGAAGTTGAGATACTATGAGATTCTTCTAGAGCATAGAGGGTGTGGCCAGCAATTAAACTGTTTATTGCCCTTTCAATCCCAAGTAACAAACAACCATATGTTGCTGAGCAATGAAAAACAGGAAACTTTTCTTTTAGGTTAATTGTATTTATGTCCTTTTTCTCAATTACAAAAGTAAAACATTTTCACAATAGAAAATATGGAAGATATACTTGTAAAGAAGAATATGCCTTCTGTAATCCTCAGCCAGATGTAGCTACTGTTTTGGGTTCTAACTGAGCCCACTTCATTTCATTTTTCTATGTATGTTATGATTTATATCTGGATGTTCTCCCAGAGCCTCAGACACAAGGAGGTGATTGAATCATGGGGTATGACATCACTGGACTGGTCCACTGATGAATTTAGGGCTGGACGTGACGTTAGGAGGTGAATGAAGCCCAGTGGGAAGAGATGGGTCACCGTGAGTGTGATATATAACCCCGTCCCCTTGGACCCCTCCTTCCTCCTTGTTGCCACCATACTGCCAGCCATTTCTCCTCTGCCATGTGGCCCTTCCTGGAAGCCAGCTAACTATGATCTGAAGCCGCTACATACTGTGATCCAAAAGAGACTTTTCCTCCTTTATTTTGTGGGTGCAGGTATTTTTGTCCCAGTGATAAAAAAATTGACTAAGACAATGCATGGTTAGCCAATTAGCTCCAAGTATGTAGTCACCTATTGTACATCTTTGGCTTAACATCTTGATAAAATCTTTTGTCACTTCAGAATCTCTGTGGCACTGAGCATTGCAGATCAGTCCCCTTCCATTGCTGCTGTAGCCATGGGCAAGAAGGCCCACCGGATTCAGCAGAGAGGACCTACAAATACAGAGAGGCTCTCCTACTCGATTAGTTTAATTGAGGTTTAAATCATTAAACAGTCTCTAGGTCTCTGTATTTAATTCTCTTCTCTCATGTCCTACTTTGCCTTCAAATGTTCACACTTCTTTAATGCTAATTCAATCTGCTTTTGACACCACACTAATGCAGGGCTCAATTAAACTTCCTCTTTTAGCTCCCCTGGTCTCTGGAGAATCCAGGTCTTTCTCCACCCAGGCCCTACATGCCCTTTCTCTGCCTTAGGCAAAAGGTCTATTGAAGAAATTTCAAGACTTTCTTTTGCTTGCCCTTTCACCAGTCACTTTATCTGCCTAACTCATTTGATGGCACCAAGACTTTTACCCACCTTCTGTCACAAACACACACACAATCACGCTGGACTCGGTGCTTTCGGAATTGCTCCCAACCCACTCCATTTCTTCACCCCATCCCTCTCCCTTTATAGTGCAGTGCCAGCCCTGTCCTATGTGCTCTGTGGTCATCAAGTCAGCCAACCTTCAGAGCAGCCCCTGAGCAAGGTACTCTTACCCACATCTTCAAAATAGGAATTCAGAGAAGCAAGGTGGCCACACAACTAGTAAGTGGGCAAAGCCCAGTGGGGGCCCAGCCTTTCTGTTTCAGAAGTATATTTGTGCTTAATGGCTCCCTTTGATCATGAGCAATGGACAATGTTTAGTAAGACCTCTGTCAGAGATGGTGAAGGATTTCCTCGTGAAAGCACCATCAGCCAAGTATACTAATAGTTCCACTAAATACTCAAGAAAACTGAAAGTAGTGTAGTCACCTGGTCTTCTTCTCACTCAGTCATTAGCTTTACTGACTGTGGTATAGTAATTTGTTTTCAATTTACTTTTAAATATTTGTATTTACATATAATAATACGCACTTGTCTTAAATGTATGGCTCTAGTGACACATGCAGAGAAGCATGATAACTCCAGTTTTGCTTGTGGGTATTTTTTTCTTAGAAGGCAAATTTGCTGAGGATGTAGCTCAGCAGCACAACACCTGCCTGGCAAGCATGAGATCGTGAGTTCAATTCCCAGTACCAAAAGAAAGAAAAACTCTAAGGAAGCCCCTTTAACATTTTTTTCTCTACAATCATTCTCTAGAGTGATAAACATTAAGCATTTAATCACTTTAAATATTTATTTAAGGGTCGGCGAGATACCTCAGCAGACTCAGCGCCTGCCCAAGCAAGCACAGGGACTGGGGGTTCAATCCCCAGCACCATACACCACGTGGGCCCTAACCCCAGGGATGCTGAGCTGGCAACCAAGTCCGGGCGTGGTGGTCCATGCCTGTAATACCAGTGCTGGGGAGCCAGAAAGTAGAAGGGTCACTATGAGTCCAAGCTATGAGGTGAGACCCTGTACCAAATACGTAATTTTTTAAAAAATTATTTAAATAAATTTTAAGAGCTGAGGATGTAGCTCAGAGGTAGAACATTTGCCTGGCATTCACAAGGCCCTGGCACTGCTAATAAATAAATAAACTTTTAGTGTGACTTCATTTGATTTTTTCTTTCAAGACAACATAAAGATCTTCTGTTTGTGGCTCTCTTTTTGTAGCTTTGTGTACCCAAGGAGGAACAGAGGGAGGGAGCAAGGGAGAGAAGCCAAAGAGAGAAAGGGAAAGTTTCCAATCTCACCGCACCAAAAATTCTGTCTTTGAGACCCTACCCAGAGTCACAAGCCACTTTCCAACTTGGTCCACTGCAGGATTCCCTAAACTCTGAAACGGTGTCACCCCGCGGCAAGGGCAAGCGGACAGCTCCGCAGACCGGCTCAGCAGTCATCCTTGACTCCTGCTCCCCCTGCTGGCTCCACAGCTCGGTGACCAGCCCAGACGCGCGCACCAGACCTAAAGGGGCCTCAGGAGGCTGCCGAACAGTGCTCACGGGGAAACTGGGACCGCGTGAGTAACAGACCTTACTTCGACTCATGAAATCAGGGACCAGGTCCACCCTGTAACTAGCGTGCACCAGTACAAGGTAAGTCATCTCCACAGGAGGAGGGATCAGAGGGACGACAGGGAAGGAAAGGAAGGTAATGAGGGTGAAAATAATCAAGACACGTTGTATGCGTGTACCAGTATATCAGAATAAACCTCAGTATTCTGTCTTATTAATATATATATATCAATAAAAACAATAGCATCGGTGTCATCATAATAAAATTAAAATTTCATCCCAATATGGATATAGAAAAAAATCATAAACACTCAGATGTCTCAGTCACCTACTGGTCCCCCTGACTTGGGAGTTAACTTGTGTTATACAATGGAAGCATGTTTCAAGGGCATAATTAATTTATAATGCTCACATAACTGATGACATTTTAATGGAATTACCTGAAAGATTTTTTTTTTTAAGATCTTCCTACTGACATTAGTGACACACATAAAAATAACAGCGCTCAAAAACCTTATGTTGAGTGAAGCATATGAGACCTAAGACAGCACGTCTGTAAGCTTCCCTTTAAGGGAAGCTGCTGAGCAGGCAAAACTGCGTCCTCTGACTGTGGCTGTCTGGGGCAAGGCGGACTGTTCAAGATACCTTAGAAGAAGCAAAGGTACGAGATCTTGATTAGGGCACTGGGTGCACAGACACACACTGTCAAAATTCATTTTACTTGCACACATTAAATGCCACATTTTTGTTTTTAAGTAAAATGTGCCTTAAAGTAAAATTTATAAAGAAAATCTGTGTTAGTCAAGTCTCAATGACAAGCAGTTCTTTCAATCTGCCTATACCTAGACTTATTTTTAAAAATAAAGTTCTTTGCTGCATCTCTTGCAAGAATGAAGACCATTCTTAGCAATCAGACTGTCGACATTCCAGAAAATGTAGACAACACTCTGAAAGGACAGTTATTGTGAAGGAAAACACAGTTATTGTGAAGGACCCCAAAGGAACCCTGCGGAAGGACTGCAACCACATCAATGTGGAACTCGGTCTCCTTGGGAAGAAAAAGAAGAGGCTCTGGGTTGACAAATGGTGGGGAAACAGAAAGGAGTTGGCGACTGTTTGCATGATCTGTAGCCATGTATAAAACATGGTCAAGGGGGTCATGCTGGGCTTCCGTTACAAGATGAGGTCTGTGTGTGCTCATTTCCCCATCAATGTCATTATTCAGGAGAATGGGTTTCTTGTCAAAATTCGGAATTTCTTGGGTGAAAAATACATCTGCTATGTTCACATGAGGGCAGGTGTTGCTTGCTTAGTATCTCAAGCCCAGAAAGATGAGCTAATCCTTGAAGGAAGTAACATTGAGCTTGTTTCAAATTCAGCTGCTTCAATTCAGCAAGCCACAACAGTCAAAAACAAGGATATCAGAAAAATTTTGGATGATATCTATGTTTCTGACAAGGGAACAGTTCAGCAGCCAGATGAGTAAGATCCAAGAGTTAATCCAGCCACAGAAACAAGCTTCTGGATTGTAAAGCCAATCTGTGATATTTTAATGAGACAATAAAAGATCTTTATTAAATAGAAAAAATAAAAATAAAAGAAGTTTAGCAAAAATGTCCTTTCACTTTAGTGTTTAGGCAGAAGTTTTGATTTCCTTAAAAAGAACAAAGGCAAGATGTAAAAGGCAGGGTTGGGGAGTGTAATTACTGTTTCCACACGTTCTCTCAGAAAAGAAATTAGTTTTAAAGACCAGAGATTGATAGAGAGACAAGGCCTTATCAGGGAAGTCTTCCTGGCACCCAGCCCACCTCCAAACAGTGCTGACCCACGTGGGTGGTAGAGCCCAAGAAAGAGTGTCATGTTGAGTTCATCCTCGGTGACCCAGGGCTCTTCCAGGTTACCTCTTCAGTTGGGTGTCCCAAGGCTGAATGGCACTGTGACCCAGGCTTTGTCCTTCCTGGAAGATTAGAAGGATAGCTTCTCTCTGGTGAACCAGCTCTGCTGGCATTGCAAGCCAGTTCTGGCCACGTCTTCCCATGACTCTCCAGGAGTACTGCTGCTCAGCACTGTATACGAATTTGGAATTAAGTCAGATGAATGGGAATTCGATGAGGAAAGAACAAGTTCTGAAATCTGATTCAAACTAGCTTATAGCACAGTGGGTTAGATGAGTTTTCTTCTGGAGTACAGTGGGCCCTTATATCTGTGGGTTCCATTCAGCTAATTTCTGATTGAAAATATTAAGAAAAAATTGGATCTGTACATCTATACACTGCATGTGTAAAATTTTTTCTTGCCTTTAATCCCTAAACAATTCAGTATAACTATTTATACAACACCTACATTGTTTTAGTATTTTATCTTGTGCACATTATATTAGCATTATACACAGTCTAGCTAGCATTGATTTAAAGGCCACAAAGGATGTATCTAGGCCATATGCAAATACTCCACTGTTTTATGTAAAAAGCAAGCGTATCCAGGGATTTGGGTATCCCTGGGAATCATGGAACCAGTCCTCCACAGATACTACAAGGTGATATATCCAGTGCTCCAAAGAGGGCTATCTTATGTTTCAAAATTTATTTCACTCCTACAGCATTGGGAGACTTAGACTTGAGTTGATTTAGAGAAAGAACATCAAGTCGACTGAGTCATCTGGGAGCTAAGAATGCAGTAGGATAAACACAGCACTGGCCTCAAGGAAAAGCCCCAGCTGTTGCAAACTGCCAGGGCAGCAGGGGGCTTCACTGTGACAGTGACTTCGTCATGGTGAATCAGAGTTGGAGAAGCAACCAAGTGCAGCACTTGCTGTAGCACAGGAGAGAGTTTAATCAGGCGCCATTCGGGGAAGGGCTTGGTTGTGTGGGACTGAGCTATAGAACAGCTTCACCACAGCTTTACTCCAGGGTTGTGAGTGTTACCTTACCACAGTGCCTGAGTGAGAGACAGCCACAGGAGACAGACAAGGGGAGGGTGAGAGCTAGACATAGATTCCCTGAGAAGTCCAGGCTCAGGTCTGGAAGGACACAGGACCCGCACCTGTGATGGGAGGCCAGGCCAGCGGGTGTGCTTTGCACAGGTGCCTGGATGTGAAGGTGATAACGTGAGAGCAGCCCCGTCCTGCTGCCTGTACCTCATGCCTTCCTGTGTAACAACGCATTCAAGGACGCACCTGGACTTGGAGGGTTGCACCTCAGGAGCCCACAGGCCACGCAGCTGCACAGACACAGCCGTGGCTTGCTGGATGCCAAGGTAGAAGGTCACGGAAAGTAACCACTCATTTGGAAATACAGAGGGAAGTGGGAGGGAGCAATGTTTTGTTTGTATTGGTTTTCGATGTATGGAGGTTTTGTTTTTCCTTTTTTCCCATTTTTTCTTACTTTTTCCTCTGGTATTTTTTTTCTAATAATATTTCTATATTATATTTTTCTTTCTCCTTCAGTTTGCTTTCCATTTTCTTTTTCTTTTTTTATAACTAGGCAAAGAATTTTCTTTATTTATTTTTTTGGCAAAGAATTTTATTAATCTGTTTCAAACTTTATTCTCAGGCTTCTCCAGCTTAATTGGCTGCAAAGAGTGAATTGTATGGAAGCAAAAACTGAAAACAGCTGCAGTGTCCAAGGGTCCTGGGCTTAAAAAAATTAGAGATCTAGATTTTATCAGATCCATAAACAAAAACAGTCTTAAAAAGCAGTCATAATATAGAATAACAGCTCCCAATAATTTCTTTCAAGTTTGATCTTTTTCAGAAGCTGACTTAGTTCAGTTTGCCTCATTCTTAGAAGCCTCATCAAAATCCTTCACGAGATCTGGAACCTCAGCATCCTCCTCTCCAGTAGCAAGCGGGGCTTCTCCATCCACAGATTTTTTGGGCAGAGCTTCAGCCAGTCTCCTTAAGCTAGTCGGACTGTCTGCACCACGCTGGTTCAAGATACTGGGTAGCATTTCTGTCAGTTGCTTCATCTAAGCATGGCCTGTAATGGTGAAAGTGTTTGCTGCCAGAGATGCCTGAACTTTGGTGATCAATTATGAGATACTCTTTAAAAGCAGTAAGAAAACATTTAAAATGGATCAAACAACTGCTAGATGGTAGGGGAAAAAAAAAGACTAAAATGAATTGGAATCAGTGAAAAATAAGAAGAGAGAAAAAACAGAATTTTAAAAACCTGCTTACAGAAACAGTAACAGAAAACTTTCCAAATATGGAAAAAGAATTTAACATACAAATAAGTGAGGCATATAGGACCTCAAATAGCCATGATCAGAAAACCCCTCCATAACATATCATAATTAAAATCTCAGAATTCCAACACAAAAACAGAATCTGAAATGCTATTAGAGGAAAGTAACAAATCCCTTATAGAAAAAAAAAGCCACTTGAATCACACCAGACTTATGAACACAAACCTTAAAAGCCAGTAAAGCTTAGAGTCAAGTGTTTCAAACTTTAAAAGAAAATGGCATCCAACCCAAATTGATATATCCTGCAGAACTGTCCTCCAAAATTGATGGAGAAATAAGATATTTTCATGACAAAGAACATCTGAATAAATTCAGGACCACTAAACCAGTACTCCCCAAAACTCTAAAGGATATCCTAGAAAGAGACAATAATGTGAATAATGCCAAAATGAAGGCTGGCCAGATAACTGCTTAGGCAGACACAGGGACCAGGGTTCAAACCCTAGTATGGAATGCTGGCCCTGCTTCCAGGGTGCACTGA
>NW_004524671.1:6300008-6306835 GCF_000260255.1 Octodon degus | reverse complement strand
TAAAGTAGGGAGAAAATCAACAAGCAAATGTTAACATTGACTCAAACCTTTGAACAAATGGACTTAATAAATATCTACAAGTGTTTCATCCATAAAGAGACTATATACATTCTTCTCAGTAGCACATAAGTTTCTCTCAAACAGACCACAAACTAGCCCATAAAGCATGTTTAAGTAAATGCAAAAGGATCAAAATTATACTATATAATCATATCATTGTGATGATCATAGAACTCAATGCCCAATGAAGCCACAGAAATTAAATACATTGAAATCAAGTAATACACTTTTGAGTAATCAGTGGATCAGAGAAAATCAAGGAAGAAAGAAGGCAAGTATTAGAATTAAGTGATACTGCAAGTAAAATATACCAAAACTTATGGGACACAATGAAAGCAGTCCTAAGAGTAAAGTATATAGTAGAGAATGTCAACATTACAAAGCAAGCTCTGATAAATAACTTAGTGACGCATCACAAAGTCCTAAAAAACAAGAAAAATCCAAATCGAAAGGTAGTAGAGGGGTTGGGGAGATAGCTCAGTAGAATAAACACTTGCCTGGCAAGTTCAAGGGCCTGAGTTCAATCCCCAGATACACACACACACACACACACACACACACACACACACAAAAGTAATAGAAGGAAGGAAATAAGAAAATTACTAAGGTCAGAGCACAAATTGAGAATAAAAATAATAATTAATGAATTAAATTCTGGTTTAAAGAATAAACAAATTGGACAGACTCTTAGTCAATCTTACCAGAAAAGACCCAGATCAATGGAATTAGAAATGAAAAAGGTGAAATCACAATAGACAGCACTGATACCCAGAAGGTGATCAGCAACTACTTCAAAAACCTGTACTTCAATAAACTGGAAAATTGAGAAGAAATGGGTAGACTCCTAGATACATATAAATTATCAAACCTTAATCAAGAAGATTTTAAAACACAGAATAATAGGAAACAAAATCAAATCAATAATAAAAAAGTCTATCAACTAAAAAAACCCTAAGCCTTATGGATTCACTGCTAAATTCTGTAAGAACTTCAGAGATCTAAAACCAATACTCCTCACACTGCTTAATGAAATTGAAAGGAAAGGAGTACTTTTTCTTAAGGAGTATTTTCAAAGTCATCCCTAGAAGCTATCATTATCCTGATTCCAAAACTAGACAAGGATCCAACTTAAAGAATTGCAGGCCAATCTGATGTACATACAAGCAAATTTCTCAGCAAGATACTGACAGACTCCAACAAATCATTAGATCATCATACATTATGATCAAGTAGGCTTTATTTCATGGATACAAGGATGGTTCACTACATGGAAATCAATAGTAAATGTAATACGTCTCACAGACAAAAGCAAGAATGAAAATCAAATGATCACCTCAATAAATAGAAAGGTGTTTGACAAAATCCAACATCCATTCATGATTTTAAAAGCCCCTGAAGAGTTACCGAAGGACCTTATCTCAATCTGATAAAATCTTTTATTACAAACCTACTACAACATATTATTAAATAGAGAAAAACTAAAAACTTGCCCTTCAAAATCAGGAACATGACAAGAATGTCCATTGTCACCACTCCTGTTCAACATATCTCTTGAAGCATTATCCAAATGAGGTAGGAGAAAAAAAAAAAAGATAAGTAAAAAGTAAATGTATAGGGAAATGTCGTGGATTTCTAACTGGTGGTCAATCTATTACACCCAGCTGGATTGAACTAGAGTGGTGTTGGGTGTGGAAGGCCCATATGAGGATTGTTGCCAGCAGCATAAAAACTGAAATGGGAGGGGCTGGGGAGATAGGTAAGCGGTGTAAGCACCTGCCTGGCAAGTTCAAGGGCCAGAGTACTGCACTCTGTGCAAGCCTCAGAATCCCAGGTGTGCTTTGGCAGACCCAAAACCAGGTGTGGTAGCTCATAGCTGTAATCCCAGCACTGGGGAGGCTGAGACAGGATGATCACCATGAGCTGTACAGTGAGACCCTGGATCAAATAGATAAATATTATTTTTTCTTAAAAAATAAAAAGGCACTTTCCTGGCAAGTGCAAGTTCCTGAGTTCAATCCCCAGTACTGCCAAAAAATAAAAAATAAAAAGGCAGAATGGGAGCCAGTGAGATAGCTTTGCAGACTAAGTGCCTGCTTAGGCAAGCGCAGGGACCAGGGCTCCATCCGCAGCACCACATGCAATGCCAGCCCTGCACCCAGACCTGCTGAACCAGCCACCGAGACCGGGCATGGTGGCACACACCTGTGATCCCAGCACTGGAGACTGAAAACAGGAGGATCACTAGGAGTCAGAGCTGCATAGTGAGACCCTGTACAAAATATACACTAAAAAAAGAATTAATTGATCAATTAACTTTTTAAAAGACAGAATGGGAGAAGCTGTCCAAACGCTGTTAGGAATGCCCTTTGGAGAAGCCGATGGCACTCTTGGAAGCTGCCGGTTCTCTTGGGCTCTTCTGTTGGAGAACCTTGTCATGCTGGCCTTCCCGATGAACTTTGGAAGAGCTCTGGTCCTCATCTTGAGCATTGCTTCCTGGTTCCAGAGGGGAAGATGGTGCCCTGCTCAGCCTCACAGAGAAACTTGTCGCATTGGCTTTCCTGATGGGAACTCGGCTTTCCTCATCGCTGGAGGAGCTCAGGACCTCTCTGTTGCCACGGATGACTGTGGTACCTTTGGGGGAGCTCTGGGGCTTACTTGAGTGTTGCTTCCTGGCTCCAATTCAGATCCTTCAGTTGCTGGCACAGATCCTTCATCCTGCTCCCACAGACTTCCTAGCTTCCACCACTGGCTTTTGGGCCTTCCCAGCACAGATCTGTAAAGCAGACCTGAATGAGACTTTGTTGTGGGCACTAGGTCTCCAATTAGATTTGTGTGGGGCATTGTTATGAGCTCTAGATTTTCACCTGGACTCATGCAGGATATTAGGACCCAGGCCCTCACCTGGATTCTTTAGTGTTTATTGTGTAGTTAGATTTCCTGCACTTATATATCATTCTTTGGATGATTCATTATGAAATATTATAAAATGTGTCCTTATATTGTTTCCCTTGCAAAAAGCCCAAAACTACAACAAGAAAGAATAAATCAAGTTATTATTATTTGGAGAAGACATGATTCTCTACATAGAAGAACCAAAAATTCCACCAAAAGACTCCTAGAATTAATAACCAAATTCAATTGTGTAGCAGAATACAAAATCCACAAGCAAAAACCAATAGCTTGCCTCTAAACTAGTAAAGAACTCACTGACAAAAAAAATTAAGAAAACAGTATCATTCACAAAAACATCAAAAAAAAAAATACTTAGGAACCAGCCTAACCAAGAAAATGAAAGACATCTACAGTGGAAATGACAGTACTCTGAAAAAGGAGACTGAAGGAGACTGAAGAAGACAGAAAATGGAAAGATATCCTCCTTACTTTTTTTCCTATCCCTTTTCCCTTTCCTTCAGCTTTATTGTTTATTACTTATGTCCAGTGTCTTTCCATTTTACTGTGTCTATTATTCCTTTTAGATGTTATTTATTCTTTCTGCTTCTTTATTCAGTATAGCTGAGATGATTGTAGTACTCATTTCATAAGTTTTTTGAAAGTAGCAGTTAATGTTTAAGACTTCCATGCTGACTAATTCTATATGCTAATATATATGTGTGTATAATATATATATACATGTATCCAGTGTAGTTAGGTTGAACAACTATATCGAAGACAACAAAGTGCAATACAAAAACCATGGTTGAATATCTCTCAACTTGTTCTTTTAAATGTGTAGTATTTCTGATGCCTTATCAGTTAATATTCTCTCTTTATAATAAATTTTAAAATATACATAAAGTAAAAAAGGACAAGAAAAATTAAAGCTTATTGAAAGTAGCATTAATGTTTAATTATTTGACCAATTTTGCATACATGTATCTGTTCATCTGAACAATAGATTTGACAATAAAAATATGTCATATAACAACCATTGTTAAATTTTTATTCTTGTTTTGAGACTTGTACCATTTGTACTGTCACTTGTTATTCTGTTTTTGTCTTTGTTTCTGCTATTTGATTTACTCTTTAAAATAAAATAAAAATAAAATTAAAAAGAAAGAAAATGGAAAGATATCCCCTATTCCTGTATAGTTGGAAAGAAATAGCCAAAAGGGTCATACTTCCAAACCTAAAATATAGTTTTAAAACAATTGAATCAAAATACCAGCATTCCTCACAGATGTAGAAAACCCAGCCCTAAAATTCATATGGAATGAAAAGAGACCCAGAATAGGAAAACAGTGCTAGGTAATAAGACCAAAGCAGGAGACATCATAACACACTTGCAGTTATAGTACAAGGCTACAGTGACAAAAATCTCATTGGACTGGCAAAAAATAGACATGTTGATCGATGTTATAGAATAAAAGAAGCAGAAATAACCCTAGGCACATACAGCTTTTTGTGTTTTTTATATATAGGAATTTTTATTTTAAAGAGATTTAAAAAATAAAAATGACACAGAATTTCAAGACACACAAGATGATAGGAATTAAACAGTGGTTGTTACATTTGCATAGTCTTGTCTTTGGAGTAGTTGTTCAGATTATAGATTACCTATCAACTAAGGAATGGATAAAAAAGATGTATTTTTTATACAGTGGAGTATTCCTCAGTTATAAAGATAAACTTGAGGACTTTATAGGTAAATGGATGCAACTAGAAATTATAGTCACAAGTGAAATAAATCAGACCCACATATATAAACATCTTATTGTCTCCCTAATGTGAGAAGCTGAAAAAATAAATAAAATATGAAAGGTACTATAGATATTTGAAGAGAAGAGAAACTGCTCAAAAGGAAAAAAAACTAGGATGAGAGAAAAGAACAAAGAAAGAAAGAGAAAGGAGGGGGAAAGAAGGAGGGAGGGAGGGAGGGAGGGATGGAGAGAGAGAGAGAGAGAGAGAGAGAGAGAGAGAGAGAGAGAGAAATCCACAAGATAACTAAGATAATTGTACTACTAATTTCTATTAGTTTATTGAAGGAACAGCTAATGTTTAATTTTTTGACCTATTTTACCTGATAACAGCTTTTGAATCTTTGACAAGGGGGCCAAAAACATACACTGAATGAAAGGCAAGCTTTTTAATCAATGGTTCTGAGAAAACTAGGTATCCACACACAGAAGACTAAGTCTAGACCCATATATTGCACCATGTACTAAACTAAAACCAAAATATATCAAGGTTTAAATGATAAAAAAGAAGCAATCTGCTGGAAGGCAAGTTTGGTACAACTCTTGAAGACATAAGTATAAGCAAAGATTTCTAAAAACAACTCCAGTAGCACAAGAAACAGTACCAAAAATCAACAAATGGGATCATATCAAATTGAAAGGCTCTTTTGGGAAGATACATAGAAGAAAAATAACCAGGTCAAATGCATGTCTAGATTGAGTTTTTTGATGAATCTCTACTGATTTCCAAAGTGGTTGTACTAGTTTACATTCCCACCAATGTAGAAAGATTCCCTTTTCCCCACAGCTTTACCAGCATTTATTATTATTTGATTTCTTAATGATGGCCATACTCTCTGGGGTAAAAAGAAACCTTAGTTTTGTTTTAATTTGGATTTGTCTGATGGTCAAGGATGTTGGGCATCTCTTCACGTGTTTATTGGCCATTTGATATTAAGTGCAATAGATCAGACACAAGCTTAAATGACCCATGGTTCCTCTCATACGAGAGACCCAAATTATGAAGGGTAAAGTAAAAGACAATAGAGAGTATAAAACAGATCTTTCTCAAATAGGAAGAGAATCAAGAGATGCATGGAGGGGGAGAGAGGATGGAAAGGGTGTGAATAAAGAAGTTAAGTTGTGTCATGTCCATATATTGACTGCACACAAGGAATACAAACTTACATAATGGGAAAACAAATTGCCAACTGTTTCTTGACCAAAAGGCTAACATCTACAATATTAAAAGAACTTGAAAAAAATTAGATTCCCCCAAATAAAAGACCAAAACAAAAAAATGAGCAACTGAAATAGACAATTCTAAGAAGTACAAATGGCCAATAAATATTTTTAAAATAGCATCACCAGCCACTAGAGTAAGGCAAATCAAAGCAACATTGAGAATCCATCCTTCCCAGAAAGAATTGTTCTCATCAAGGAATCAAATGCTAGCCAGGAATGAAGAAAAAATAATCTTCTATATTTATGGTAAGAATATAAACTAGTATGGGAATATCAGTATGGAGATTCCTCAAAAAACTAAAAATAGAAATTGCTTTCGATCCAGCTATTGCCCTTCTAACTATCTTCCCAAAAGATTTACACGACATCAAATTCAGCGATACATGCATACCTGTGTTTGTGGCACCACAATTCACAATAACTAAATCTTGAAAACGGCCTATGTATCCATGAACAAATAAGTGGATAAAGAAAATGTGGCATTTGTACACAGTGGAGTGTTACTCTGCCATAAAGAAGATAAACTTCAGTCATTTTCAGGAAAATAGATGCACCTTGAGACTATAATGTTAAGTAAAGTAAACAAGACACATAAGCTTAAACAGCACATGGTTTCTTATTTAAAAGCCCAAGGTATAAATAAAGAGCAAAATAAAGATAGATAATAAGAAATAAGTAGGTCCTTGGCAAATGAAAAGGGGGCCCCTATCTCCTTCCTTCATATGAGGACACGGTAAGAAGGCACCATCATCAAAGCTTGACATTGGGGGGCTGGGGAGATGGCTCAGTGGAATAAGCGCTTCCCTGGCAAGCGCAAGGGCCTGAGTTCAATCCCTGGTTCTGCAAAAA
>NW_004524671.1:6296232-6299603 GCF_000260255.1 Octodon degus | reverse complement strand
TGTGTGTGTGTGTGTGTGTGTGTGTTCCTTTGGTTTTAAGGACTCCTTTAAGAATCTGATGAAAGTCATGGACTCTGAGGGTTAAAAGTGCAAAGGATTTTGAAGAGTTAATAGGTTCTTGTTTACAAAATTCTGAGGTAGAGGATTTAAACATGCGGACAACTAGCCCTTTACGCCTCTCTCACATTATTGCATTTAATCTTCATAAACTCAGTATTGATAAAACAGGAACTTGGGAAGACTAGGTAAGTTGACATAGAAATAACTAAGGAGTGGTGATATTAGAGTCAAACTTAGACATTCAGCCAACAGAGTCCATCTACAACACCAGGCTGCTGGGGGAGATGCCCCAGCTATCAAGATCCCAAAGCATTTCTTGATAAAACTGCTCCTCTGACAAGATCTTCCTCTGCACTTATAGCATTGTTCTTAATTAAGTGGTCCAGGTGGCTACTAGCAGTCCACGTGATGGTGCAAGTCCTGACCATATCCCTCACATGTCTTTCTGAAACACTTCCAATCCGCAAAGCCTCAAGTGACTCCTCAACTCAAAACTTTTGCCTGTGTCACAAACCACTTGCCTATCATGCTGAGCAAGATTTCATTTCATTGGCCAACTGACGGATTGGTAGTAAGTGCTTGGTGCTCAATACTGGATAGGAACCAGGTGATAACTATGGTTGATAAGTAATTTCTACCTCATCCCAGTAGCTTAAGTATTAGGAAAGCCTCCTTTGCCTCCTGATACATAGACTCACTGCTTAGTCCCTTCTAACTTTTAGTCTTCTATCTACCATGAGCTAAGTGTGAATTCTCTTTAGGTATGTTTTGTTTCATTTCATTTGAGACAGTGTCTCACTATAATTCATGCTGGTCTTGGTCTCACTTATGTAGCTAAGGCTGCCCTCAAACCCACAGCTATCTCCTGCCTCAGTCTCTTGAGGTCTGGGATTACAGATGTACACCACCACACCTGGTGTGAATTCTGTACACATCACAGAAGCATTCTTATCCATCCTACAGGAAGGACAGATGTAAAACAGCCAATGAATAGAGAATTATAAAAGATACATACTTGAAACATATAATTTTCAATTAAAACATTTAAATATGTATGAATAAACCAAGTTTATATTTTATTTTTCATTTGTTACTAATAACCAAAAGCAATTCTTCCTTCAAAGTACCAAATGCAATAAAGGTAATTTTAAGACAAAGTCCTATTGATTTTGGTTCTTTTCTCTTGAAGTTCCCCATTATTTTTTTCATACCACAATCAAAATGTACTGTGTTTTAAATATTCTTCAAAAGCAATCTGGTGGCTGTGCCTTTAAAGATCTTTTTCTCATTTACAATTGACTTCACTATACTTAGTTCGAAAGCAAAGTTTTCATGGAAAATGCATTTTAAAGTATTCTAAGCATATGACTTTTCAAGAAACAATCCTTTTCCCCCTTCATAAAGTTGTCAAACCACACAAAATTTAATTAAATTATGCAATCACAGGAACAAGTACGAATGGCATAGACAAATTTTTTTTATTTTTTTATTTTTATTTATTTTTTTTAACATTTATTGTGTGTGTGTGTGTGTGTGTGTGTGTGTGTGTGTGTGTGGCCAGCTCAGCCCACCAGGGGGCGTGGCTGGCCGGCATGTGGTGCTGGGGGATCAAACCGCGGTCCCTGTGCTTTGCCAAGCTTGTTCCAAGTAGGTGCTTTAGATCACTGAGCCATCTCTCCAGCCCCTGGCATAGACAAATTTAGAGAGAAATGAAACTGATTTTTGAAAGTGCACTACTCAACTAGTTGCAAAAATCGTGAGTCAGTGAGTTTCACAGAAAACTAGAAAGCACTCATCACTGGTGAACTGAAGAAATAACTGCCCATTAGGAGACATTTTGGGGCCGGTGAGATAGTTCAGTGGACTAAACACTTGCTTAGGCAAGTGCAGGGATCAGGGTTCAATCCCTGGCACCATATGCTGCACCAGCCCTGCCCCAGGGTGTGCTGAGCCGGCCACTGATACTGGGTGTGGTAGCACACACCTGTAATCCCAGCACTGAAAACAGGAGGATCACTGAGTCCAAGCTGCACGGGAGACCCTGTACCAAATACATACAAAATAAATATGAAAAAGGAGAGGTTTTGCACCGCACCAAGCCCTCTCCAGCGACAATAGATTCAGTGAGACTCCATGTTAACTGCATTGCTTTAGCTGCATTGCTCTCCAATGGGAGGATTTCACTAGAACCAGGGGAGATCATATTAGCGCCCCTGTTGGACCAACGCCATGGTCACTACATGACACTAAGCAGCCACTGAGACCATTTTGTGTCCTGGCTCAAGCTCCCAGACACATAACTTGATGCACAAAAGTCTACTTGACTCCCAGATGAACTATGTCCACTTCCTTACAGTTACCATCTGAGTGTTCTTTCACATGTCTCTGTCTCTCCAATCACACTCCCCAATCGTGAAAAAAAATGTCCTCTCTTCCACATTTTTGCTTCCCTCCTCCCAAATGTATATGTAGAGTGCCTTAGGTCACAGACATGTAATTCCCAATGTGCTAACAGCTCAAGAATTTAGAGTAACTTATATACACAAATAAGTTAAAATATAGTATACATTAATGTAAAAACAGGCATGTATGAGCAAGACATTACAATAGTTTTTATCTGTTGGTAAGAATACTCAGTCATACATAGGTAATTTATGTTCCAATCTAAAATACACTTTCTGATACAGTGACTTCTTTGAACTTCTCAAGTACTGTGAGATACACAGAGATCTGGCAAGTAGCACTATTCTGTTTTAAACATCAGAGAACAGAGCCTCAGAAAAGCTAAATATGTTTTTCAAAACATCAGTATAAAAGAACTTAACTTCAAATCCAGATCTGCTGCCCAAGTCACCTGTTCTGCTGTATAATCTACTTGGAGGACTGCTCAAGCAGACAGCTCACTGTGGGGCAAGTTTCACTAAGAAAAATCTTGTCTCCACCTTTTGTCCAGTATGGAGACTACCATAGGGGTTTACTAGTTCTTTTTTAATTTGAAACCTGAATTATTCTTTTTACATTTTTGTTGCTTTTCCTACTGCTAGGCAGTCATTCCAGTCCTCTCAGATTTGGGGTGGCTTTGGTGACCTGGTTACCAATATGGTACTATATAAGTAAGTTTCTTCCATATGTGAGGCCAGATCATAAGAAGCCTTTCAGCCTCTGTCCAGCTCTCTTAGAGCTCCCTCCCAGAAGCCTGTGTTGAAGCTCAAGAAACCCCATGGGTGCTGGACAGGCTGTGGGGAAAGTGGAAGCCTTCTTCACTGTTGGTGGGAGCGCAGACTGGTACAAGCATTATGGAAATCAGTGTG
>NW_004524671.1:6291160-6295403 GCF_000260255.1 Octodon degus | reverse complement strand
TTTTTCTTTTTAATTTCTTATAACTATACTTTTATCAAGTTTGCAGGTTTATATCTAGTAGCCTAAACAACTAATTTAAAGATAACATAATGTAATGCAACAACTATTGTTGAATTCCTATTACTTTGTTTAATGAAATTTTGTATCATTTCTAATGTCGCTTTTACTATTTTATATCCTTTTTTTAATTTCAGAAAAGAAACCCCATGTGGAGACTCACTAGGAGAGGGCCCAAGGCCCTAGGTGGCAATTCTTACTGAGTGCCCAGCCAAAAGCCAGTGCCAAAATTCTGCTATGTGAGTGAACTATCTTGGTGGTGGGTCATTTGCTCCCAGTTAGGACACATGAGTCGTTTCTACCCTGATTTGTAGATCCACGGGATAAATACACGATTGCTAGAATTCCAAATACTAATTTAGGAGATTATTTTACAGCAAATAACTATAACCCAACATTTTAAGACCCCATGACCAAAAGCAACACCAAAATTAAACATGGTATGTGCAGCCTCTGCTGCCATGACAAAGTGACTTAAAGGAGGAAAGATTTTTTTGGCTCACAGTTTCAGAGACTTTATTACATGGCCACTTGTCCTCATTGTCTTTGGACCTATGGCATGGGGCTCATGGTGGAGGATGTCTGTTCACTGAGTAGTGACCAGAGTCAACAAAGAGACACACAAGGGCCAGAGTCTCTATATCCCCATAAGGGCTTAGACCCAATGATCAGAGTTTCCTCCAAGGCCTGGAATCCCAAAACCTTCACAGCTCAGCAAAAGTGCTGCAGGCTGTTGACCCAGATTTCAACAACACAAGGCTTGCAAGGCATATTTAAGACCCAAACCATAGCAGGAGGTGCATTCATACTTCAAAACGATTGTGCACTGTGAGTATTTTCAGTTTGTTTTAGATATTTTGTCTTATATAACAAAAATAAAATGAAGAGAATGTCATGTGATTTACCAAAAAAAAAAAAAAAATCCAGAGGCAATTAGACAAATTGTTTTAAAATGCCTTCAACCCTAAATACAAAAATCTTATTATAAATATGTTAGTATTTGACTCAAAACTCTGTGAAAAGAATTAGGCCCTGAAGCTTTTACAGTTCCTTGAAGACCTTCTAAATATAGGAAAGTAAAACTGAAACTCATGTCAGTTTGTTAATGGCATCACTAAAAACTATAAGTTAATTAACTAATTAACAACTTAATTAACTCAGCACTTAATTTACTTACTTGAGTTCACTTAAATTCCCTAGATGTGATTTAATGAACTTTCGGTGTAATTCCTGACTAAACATGTAAATTGTGTGATGTATGTCTCTCCAATGGAGAAGATAGTTTTTGAAATACAAAACTTGGGGTAGGAGGCTAACCCTGGCTGTCAGTTTTCTTTCTTTTTTTTTTCTTTAATAGGGAATATCTCTGAATTTCTGGCATGTAGCAATTCTCCCATATTACACTTCTTTTTTTTTTTTTTTCAAACAAAACCACATTTGGGTTGTTTTGTTTAAATGCATCAAAATTGAGATTCACAAATCAGCTAGCCAATGTGAGTAAATTTGATCATGATGTATTAATAATTACCCTATGTCATTTAGGACTCCATTAGAATGGATCCTAAAATAAAAAATTGAAAAGAACAATAAAAAAGCTGCTATAAAATATCTCTTTTTTAAAAAAATTTTTATCCTGTGGATTCACATGTTTAACTGGCACAATGATAGCGTAAGAGACAAAGCCACTCTGCTCAGGTAACCCAGAAGGTCTGCCTGTCTATGGCCTCTCAGTTCCAGAGGGAACCTAGACACACACAGAAATTAAAGTTTTGGACACATTCATAACACTTTAAAACAACAATTGTATGTCTACTGACAAATATAACAGATATTTGTTATTTGAGTTTATATTTTGTAAGCCTGTTATTTTTTTACCATTTTTCTAATAATTCATTTTATTCTCAACCTGGAACAGTGTACAGGGTTTGTAAAGCTACTTTGTCTTCACAGATAGTTTGGGAAGCACTGGCTTAACTGTGCTAAGCGTAGTGCCAACAAAAATATGGCTAAGAAATGGTGCATGCTCTCCTGAAACTTGCACATTAATAATAATGATGACTTGTGGTTGCTGTATAATAAAAACATGAGCATCATGTAGATGTTTAGGGGAATGAGGTGATTCTAAGCGGGAGAGATAGGAAAAGGCTCTCAATGATTGAGTGAATCCTTGCTCAATGAAGGACTTCAGGAAGGCAAACATAGATAGAGCAGTAGGCTCATTTCCTACATAGAGAACCAAGTGAGTAAAGCCAAGAGATCAAATCAGATATGTTTCAGGAAAAGCATGTAACTAACTTCATTCAGTTAGAGTAGAGTCTTACCATGATCAGTCTGAAAGTTCAGCACAGGGTCCTATTCATAGAAAGCCTTTTGAATATGATGCTAAGCCACTATAGCAAACATCAGAACTCCAAGATGGCTTCCGTTGTACCACTGAAAGAGAAGAGTCCCTTGGATGTGAAAGTAGGGGAGCTGCCCAGCTGGATATTGATGCAGGATTTCTCCCCCACGGGCCTTGCTGGACCATTTCAGAGGTTACAGCCGGTATTACAACAAGTATGTCAACATGAAGAAAGGGAGCATCAAGGGGCTGAACATGGTGCTGGCAGCCTACGTGCTTTTTAACTACTGCCTTTCCTACAAGGAACTCAAATTTAAATGGTGACGAAAGTACCACTGAAAAGGGGCCACTGTGGAGAGCGCACTCTGCACTCTAGCCTGTGCCTGCCTCATTCTGTTCCCGTCTGTGAACAGCTTAATCATGGCTCAATTTGTTCATAGCCTAAGTGAGAATTAATGCTCAATAAAAGGTGACCACTACAAAAAAAAATGAATATGATGCTAAGTGTTTTTGCATGTAATTGAGCAGAGCTCTGAGATGCCACAGAAAGTCTCTGAGCAGAGAAGTAGCATTCACAGAGTTGGGCTTGTGACTGATGAGTTCAGTGAGTGGAAGTTTGGAGATGAAATGAAGAAGGACATCCAAAACTCTTCAGATATGACATGACATCTCTAAGTCATTGTAAGAGCACACAGTTGAGATATTAATAGTTTAACTATTCCAAACTAGTGAAAACACAACATTGATTTACCCCACAAAGCATTTGAGTAAGTGATGAGTTGCTAATATTCATGAAGGTTTCATGTGCATTTTAGGTCCAGTATCACATATATTACTCAAAACAAACCTGTAGTTAGGTTCTATTATATCTCCACTTAAAGTACAACTTTGAGGCTACGGAAATTAAGTACCGTCCCCAATGGCACCACTAACTAATGAGAGCTTGAAATTAAACCAAGCCAGTCTGATGTTGAAATCCACTTCAGCATTACTGGAAGAACTCAGAAAGTAAACACTCAAGCATGCTGGGTTTTCCCTGCACAAAGAAGGGGGACATAAAAAAAATACATTGGGGCCAGGGAGATGGCTCAGTGGAGTAAGTGCTTCACTGGCAAGCACAAAGGCCTGAGTTCAATCCCTGGTTCCGGAAAAAAAAAAAACATTAAAAGAAATACAAGCCATTTATCTTAACATCAAGACCATTGTTTGTGACTACCTTGATTTTTTTCTTTTTTTTTTTTTTTATCTGAAAGGTAAGATCAATGTGGACTAGTGTGAAAAATATTTTTCTTTAATAAAAAGCTGAGAATATTTTTATGTCTACAAACTCTTGAAAATCCTTGACATTTTGCTCTGACTTCTAAACAGCAAAGCAGCACAAAAACTACAACAAACATGATTTGTTAACATAACAAAGCGCACATAGCCAGGCATGTGTAGTAGGGCACAACCATGATTCCAGCACCCTGGCAGGCTGAAGCAGGAGCCTCAAAAGTGCAGCCCCACCTGAGCAATTTAGTGATTTGGCAAGACCTTGTCTCAAGATTTAAAAAAAAAAAAATCTAAAAATAAGCTGAGGATGTAGCACAATGTGATGTTCCAGGTTCAATCCCAATCACTTCGTTTAAAAAAATGTAAAGAAAAACAAATATATAACTGCCAATTGGAGTTAGTATGTGAGTTAAAATGACAAATATATATTTAAAAATCTGGGAATGAAAGGTGACAGCCAAACACTATGAAGTGTTATTTATTTGCCTAGTTGAAAAGAGGAGGCTAGGGGCCGGGGAGATGCTCAGTAGAGTAAGCGCTTCCCTGGCAAGTGCAAGGATCTGAGTTCAAGCC
>NW_004524671.1:6268165-6285665 GCF_000260255.1 Octodon degus | reverse complement strand
CGCAGGAGCTGACCGCTCGGAGACGTTGGGGAGGGTGCACTTGTCCGGGCGACCCGGTGGGTTGTGGTGCTGCAGGCGACAGATTGCTGGGACCCTGTGATTAAAGGAGGGGCAGCGTGACTATCCTGCCACGTCGCGGGCGAGACAGGTCCTTACGTGCAGGGCCCAGGCCTCCGACGCTTATCCACGGTCGGCATCACTACTTCAGACCTCCGCCGGTACAGCGCGGGGTTTTCGGAGGCCAGTTTGAAGGCTGCGGATCTCCTGGGGCGGGGGGGGGGGAATGAACCCCAAAAAGAGAAAACAAAGCTCCTGGGGTCTTCCAGCTGATCTTGCTACCGGAGGGGGCTGCAAGCCGAGCGTTCCCACCCAGGGGTGGGGAGGCTTCTCCTTCCTTGGGGCCCACTATGGGCAGTGAAGCTGGGGAAAGCAGGTGCCCAGAAGTCAGGGAAAGGCTAGGTGAAAGGTGGGTGAGGTGACCGTGAAGGCTCCGGGAAACCCAGATGTAAAGTGCTGAACTTCCACCCGTCAGAGGACAGTGAGTAAAGAGAGAAGCCATGGAAATCGAGATGTACCGGTGAACCTTTGTCTTCTTCCTGGTCCTGCCCTGTCGCCGCCCCTGGCTGTAACACGCACTCCTCCCCGCCCCCCACTTCAGGCTGGGCACAGCTGTCGACGGAAACCTGGGAAGGTCTGGCCTACATCCAGGCAACGGAGTGTAAGGGACTGCACATGGGTTTGGGGTACAAAGGAGAGAGAATGAATGAATAGACGTTCCTGAAGTGCCACGTCTTTTTCTAGCGAATTTCTACTCCTATCCACTGAGCCAACTAAGTGCAATAAAATCTTGCATGGAACCCGTCTTCCTAGCAAAGCGTCGCCTGCAGTTGCCTAAGTGGTAAACCAAATGCGCCTGAGATAATCACGCTAAGCCTGGGGCAATAATTTGCCTGACTGGTCCTCAGCGACAGCCAATATTTGGATAGAGTAGCAGTTGTTTGAAAAGAAAGAAAGTTACGCAGAGAAACTTAAAACCGACTGGTTCGTGCAGCCGAGGTGGTTACATGATCTGTTTTTCTTGAACTGGGATCTGCAGACAGCTGGAGCGCGCACGTCCTAGTGCTCCTGCGCGCCAGCGAAATTTGCCTAAATTAAATCAACCTCCGGGAGTGGGAGAGAGGAGGGAGAGCTCGCCCTACAGGGCGGAGGAAGATCTTAGCTACCGCCTCACCCAACGCAGAGCTGACCTCGAGGCTTGCGTCCACCCAAGAGGTGGCAGCCAGAGGTGGCAGCCGGCCCTCAGGTTGTAACTGTATTTAATCCCGTGAGTGTCTGACTCCGAGCTTCAAGGTTCAAGGGTCACATTCCACGTGCGAGTGTATCGCGCACCCTCCAAGGAGTCCTTTCCCGCTCTGTTCCTACACCTGCAGCAGCCCACTCGCCCAAAAAGAAACTTCCCCTAGCTGACCTCTACTTGAAAAATGGAGGCGCTGACTTTACTGGACCCCCGAGAGAGACGTGCTGTCCTAAAACATCAACAAAAGACGGCTTTACCCGAGCTGCCTGCAGCGGGTTCTGGCCGACAAAATCTTCAGGACTTTGTGCGTGGAACCCTCCGAAGCTACCTTAAGATGGCTAGAAGAATCTCAAAGCCAAAGACCCCAGAGCAAGGAGAACACTTTTCTTGCATGCCTAAGTCAAGAAGAAGGGGCAGTCGGTTTCATTGGACCCTGACTGTCATTCTAATTGTGGCTGTCTTTGGAGTCCCTGTGACTCCTCCCAGCGAGGAGACCATCTACCGCTGGCTCCTCAAACCAGCTCAAAGAATCAAAACCCTGCAGAAACTCCTGCACCAGAAGCAATGTTCCTGGCATGGAGTACCACCGAAGGCACCCTTTCTCTTCTTATGCCAGGCCAAGAAGTTGCTTCTGCCCCCAGGGTGCTCTTGCACACTTCACCTCAACACCTATTCTAAGAGGTCTGCCAACCTAGAATAAGTTACCTAGCAGCCCCCCACCAGAAATCTAACTCCTGGCTCATTAAGGAAATGGTGAGCCTGCCTGCTGGCTCACCACACTCCTAAGACCCAGCTAGGACCTGTCGGACCTATCCAGAAGTGCAACTCATCAGAAGCCAGAAGCTGTAAGCAGCCTACCAGTACCCCAGGACTGCCTCAGAGCCAGCCAGCCTCTCTATTCACTGGGGTAGAGGGCCTACAGGTTTAGACATGGAAAGAAGAAATTAGAATCAGTGAACCATAGTCTCTAACTGTTCTTTTCTCTTCAAAACACGGAACCAGAAAGAACCCATGGGATTTCCAACTTCAAACTCCTCATTCGAGGTCAATATAATTTCAGGTCCTCCTTTCGCAGTCAGCTGTCTTTTGCTGCAGTGTGCGGCACAGGGCAGAAAAAGAGCCCGGAGCAGGGGGACCTCAGCTCCCCCGCTCGGCTACCTTTCCCTCTCAGGACACACCAGGGCCTGGTGGATTAAGCGTGTTGGTTCCCTAGTTCACCTTAATCCTCTCCCTTCCCCTTCACCTGCTAAGCGCAGCAGGCTTCCCACACACTCAGGCGATGGGACCCCTGAGCCCCCAACTCTTCCATCCCACGCTCAGCCATCTTCGCCCCCAAAGAAAACCTAGCGCTGCTTAGTCCACCCTTTCGGAGAAAGCGTGGCAGGGCCTCTGTCCACTACCTCTTTATTTATTCTAGTTTCCTGGTTATTGCCCGTCTCACCCTCTAGACAGCTGTCCTGGAACTCTACACGGTGCCCCCCTGTAGCTGGCACGCACTGTACAATAAAATTATGATGAATTTCGCGTCTAAAGAAAATGCACCCCCACACACACACACGTTTTTTTCTCCTTATTAGCTTCTCCCTGCAACCTTTTGGGGCACTGGAATTTCTCCCAGAGAAGAGCCCTTGAGGACAAGGTCCTCTGAACTTGAGCCGAGAGGCTAAAGGGGAAAAAACAGCCAAGTGCGTAGATGGGAAGAAGGAAGAGCAAAAGGAAGCAGGAGACATAGGAAACTAGGGGATCAAGAAAGCAGTTTCTAGCCCTGGTCTGCCGCGCGTCACGGCCCGGGTGGGGCGCAGCTATGGGGACCGCACTGTGTGGTGCGCCCTCCCAAGGGGCAGCCTGCGCTTCCGCCACAAGGCTGCTGCTATGGCTTGGGGCGGCGGCGAAGGAGAGTGGTGGGGGCTCCAGGTGGGGTGGAGTACAGGGTGCGGGGGGCACTGCGCCTTCGAGTCTCTTTCGCTAGAGACTCCGCGGCGGCGGCGGCGGCGGCGGCGTCCCCCAGCCTCGGTCATGTGATAGTCTCGAAGCGCTAGCTGCAGGGGTCTCGGCGTCTCGGGGACCATTACAAAACACAGCCGGGAGAGTGCGTCGCTACCACTGCCGACGCCTCGCCTCCTCCAGACCCGCCTGGGAGAGCGGCGGCAGCTGCAGTGTGGACGTCGGGACAGGTCGGAGCCATCCTTGCCTCTCCCGGCAGACGCCCCCTCAGCCTGCAGTTCGCGCCCCGCATCCTGCGCCCCGGGCTTTTTGCAGAGCCTGGGGCGCCACGGCCGCGGAACCCAGCAAACTTTCCCCCTTCTGTCCTCTGCTTTTCTGAGACTCTCCGGAGAAAAGGGGTGCACAGGCTGCCAGGAGAGGAGCTTCTGCCCGATTTTCCCTGCCCAGAAAAACAGAACTGCAGGCTGGCTACGCGCAGGACCTGGGCGCAGCGCTCGGGGCGTGGGAAGTTCTGTTGCCTATGGCCTCCGGGACCACGAGCGCAAGCTCGGGTTGAAAGGGTCAGAGCCTTCACTGTCAGGTCCTTCCTCCCGATCAGCGCGGCCTGGGCTTCCTTTAGAGGGGAAGAAGCCAAAAGAAGAGTCCAGAAGGAAGCACGGCCTCTCTCCATCCCCTCCGCCGCCTCCGGCTCCAGCGCTGTCTAACCGCCCCGGCCGCGGTGGCGCAGAACAAGAAGGTGACGGTAAAGCTGGCGCGTCCCGCCCGAGACGGTGCCCGCCTGTGCTTGACCATCGAGACCAGGCGTTGCGAGGGTCTGAAGGCTGAGTGGCCCAGAGAGGCCAAGTTCGGGGACCTCTGGCCTCTTGGCAAAGGCCGCGAACAGAGGCAGAGAGGGCCCGGGGGTGGGCGAGAGGGCGGGGGACGGGCGGGACAGGCGGAGTGGGAGCCTAGCGGGGGCACCCAGCCCCAGGATCCTGGACGGAGAGATGCCACGGCCGGGGAAGAGCTCGTACAGCGACCAGAAGCCGCCCTACTCGTACATCTCTCTGACGGCCATGGCCATCCAGCACTCGGCCGAGAAGATGCTGCCTCTGAGCGACATCTACAAGTTCATCATGGAGCGCTTCCCCTACTACCGCGAGCACACGCAGCGCTGGCAGAACAGCCTGCGGCACAACCTCTCCTTCAACGACTGCTTCATCAAGATCCCGCGGCGGCCCGACCAGCCCGGGAAGGGGAGCTTCTGGGCGCTGCACCCCGACTGCGGTGACATGTTCGAGAATGGCAGCTTCCTGCGGCGCCGCAAGCGCTTCAAGGTGCTGCGCGCCGACCACGCTCACTTGCACGCGGGGAGCGGCAAGGGTGCGCCAGGAGCCGGGCCTGGAGGGCACCTACACGCGCACCACGCGCACCCTCCCCACCACCACCATCACCACCACCACCACCACGCCGCCCATCACCACCCGCCCCCGCCTCCGCCGCACATGGTGCATTATTTCCACCAGCAGCCGCCCCCTGCGCCGCCGCCGCACCTCGCTTCACAGGCCCCGCCGCCGCCCCAGCAGGGGCAGTCGCAGGCGCCGCCACCGTCGCACCCCGGCAAGATGCAGGAGGCCGCGGCTGTGGCGGCGGCGGCAGCGGCTGCAGCGGCGGCAGCCGTGGGTAGCGTGGGGCGCCTGTCTCAGTTCCCCCCCTACGGACTAGGCTCGGCCGCCGCTGCTGCCGCCTCCACGTCTGGCTTCAAGCACCCCTTTGCCATCGAGAACATCATCGGCCGGGACTACAAGGGCGTGCTGCAGGCAGGCGGGCTACCCCTGGCGTCTGTCATGCACCACCTAGGCTACCCGGTGCCCGGCCAGCTCAGCAACGTCGTGGGCTCCGTGTGGCCGCACGTGGGCGTCATGGACTCGGTGGCGGCTGCCGCCGCTGCCGCTGCTGCGGCCGGAGTCCCTGTAGGCCCTGAGTATGGAGCATTCGGGGTGCCGGTGAAGGCCTTGTGCCACTCTGCAAGCCAGGGCCTGCCAGCCGTGCCGGTGCCCATCAAGCCCACCCCTGCGCTCCCGCCCGTGACCGCACTCCCACCGCCCGCGCTCCCTGTCCCCGCGGCGTCCCAGCAGCCGCCGGCGCCGTCCACTGTGTGCTCCGCGGCCGCGGCCTCGCCTGCAGCCCCTCTGCTGGAGCCCACGGCCCCGAGCGCGGCCGAGAGCAAGGGAGGGTCCCTGCATTCGGTGCTGGTGCACTCCTAGGGTCCAGGGCAGGCGCCGAGAGGAAGAGGACTCCGAGGGGGACAGGGCACAGCGAGCGAGCCCCAGTCCTGGGAGCGCGGAAAGAAGGTGACTGATAGACAAGCTTATGGAAAAGTGCGTTCTCCAGCGGTGACCTCTGGAAAAGTGCAACCTCCGGGTGTCTGTGTTTATACTAAGTTGTACAATCAGATTAATGAAAGCCTTTTCAGGTAAGAGTTTCTATTGTAATTATTATAATCAATAAATTATGGGGGGAGGGAGCAAAGCAGGTTGGGGAAGCCTCATTCGCTGGCACATTGGAAGTGGATTCTGACCCTGTTCCTGGGAGCAGCACCTGGACACTAACCCTCCCGGAGAGAAACCCTACCGTGGCGCCCAGTCGGATCTCGCCCACCAACGTTGCCTCTCCGCTAGGCTCCTGCCGCGGCAGTCGTCTCTAGTGCATGTCCATCCACTGAGAAAATCTCGTTGCAGTTAAGAAGGAAGGTGCGCTTGATACTGTTTTTCTGGTCAGTTAAACGGGACGGACATGGGGTCACGAATAAAATTGCTCGGAGTGGCTTGGGGCAGAGGGAGTCGATGAAAGGTCTCTGGGAAAGTTACGTTTCTTGGGTCTGACCTTCGGGTCGAGAAGGACAGCAGGAGCCGCTAAAGCAATTAGTTTACACAAAAGAGAATGGCAGCGGCTTAGAAAGCAAAGCCCCAGATTCCAAAAGTAAAGTTCGAGGGGAAACACAACTAAAGATAGTAGAGGCGGCTTTCCACCTACAAAACGCTTGTGCACCGTGTGAGAGCCTGTGTGAAGGAACCCAAGAAAGCACTGATTCCCACGATCCCTTCCCTTTGGAATTTTAAGGGGAAAACCCACTTCTGTTCGCAGGATTTTCCGCCCTAACTCGCAGAGGCATCACCCGACAGCCTTGCGTCCCGTGGCCTTCCCTTCCGGGCTCCTCGCACAGAGCTGCACAGAGGATCCGCCGCCTTCTGTGCTGTGCTTGGTGGGATGTCCCATCCGCTCAGGGGGCGCGCCTGTCTTTCAAGCTAATTCTTTGCTTTCTGTTTGTGAATGGAAAAGGAATTTGCCTCCTGGCTGTCGCCCGGCTCCCTTTTCGAGCCCTGGGAATAGCACTTTATTTGGAACAAACTTCTAGGAACGAAGGGGAGGAGTGGCGAGGGTTCTGGTTTGCCCTCTCCGGCCTGCGTCCCCTGCGTTCGGGTTGTGACTTCGTTCCTGTCTGCCGGTGTTGTACGCGATGTTGTGCATTAAAGCTTCTCTCTAGACGTACTGGTACCCGTGTGAAGGTGTTTGGCTTCTCTAGAGCCCAGGCCACGGCTTCAATGCCCACTGGTGGGCCAGGGGGCTTCGAAAATCCCCACCCTCTCCTTCCTTTCCGAACTTCTGAACTTCAAAGAGCAAATTCACAGGTGCTACTCCTAGTGACAGTTTTTTCCATTGCTCCTGTTACCCATTGGCTATTTCCTCTACCCATTTGTCATCTCGCTAGTTTCCCGTGCTACGGACTGAATTAACAAACACCTGCAACAGTGACTTTTTTCTATGGGGAGACCAGGGCTGGCGACTCGGTGTCAACGACTCTTAAATCTGAGGACCTGGATCGGGAGGAGCAGCAAGGGTGGGACCGGGACCTTGGCCCCGTCACCGCGGCCCATAATCAGTAGGTGCGCAGCACTTTGGCACCGCTCTCCAAGACCTGTTGCACACTACACGGGACGCGCTTGGTGAACAGGGCCTTCGAGGTGACCGCAGCCCGAGCGGGAGCCACAGAGCACTGTGTGTGAGAGAGCCTGCGCCCCGCTGCCCGCGCTGGTGGCAGCAGCCCATCGTGGAGCAGTCGCAGAGCTACTCCGGGAGCGCGGGGGGGGGGGGGCGAGAGGAGGCCTCCTGGGGCGGGAAAGGGTTAGCTTCCTCCCTGTGGGCTCCAGCAAAGCCCCACTTTGAAGCGGCTTCCTTCTGCCCAGCCAAGCCCAACGAGTCCCCTCCATTTTCCATCAGAACAAAGTAAAAGCCACAAAGGTGACCTGCCCACAATAATTTCGCTGGAGAGATTTAGGTTATATCTTTAAAGTAGGCGCCTATGTGCACCCCTATTTCCACGTCTCATTACAGCCCGACACCAAGTCTGCTGTCTCCTGGGAGACGCGTCTCAGCTAGGTCGCTGACTTTTTGAGGACTCAGCATTGCAGCGCATGCTATTTCTTTCAGCTTTTAGATTCTGCAAGAGTCCTGTGGGGTTTTCCTCTCCACCTGTCTGAGGCTGTTAAAAGAAAGGAAAGAGAGAAGACATTGACGTAGGGGTCGTAAAGTTGGAAAGAGTTTGGAGTCTGGTTTCTCTGTCCACCTTCAGAGAGTTGATACCTGAAGCCACATCATGTCCTTGGGGGCCACGCAACAGCCCCCTGAGAAGGGGTCATTAGACCCCAGGAGTCGCTGTCCTGTACCCCACCTGCCAGAATGGTCCAGAGTACTCTTCAGTTGCGCCCCCGTTCCGCTTCCCAGAGAGGGGCGGGGCGCTAAGTGTAGGTCTACGCCCGAGGGGTGACCCCAGCCTCTTCACTGAGAGTTATTACTCTGCAGAAGGATGAGTACTAGACCCTCGCCCCTCCCTAAAACCCTCCCACGCCCTGCTGTGGAGACCTCTGGAACCTCAACGGGGTAAACAGTTGTTTTGTTTTTAGAATAGGGTTAGATGGGAAGGCAAGGGAAGTGTAAAGATTAATCCAAACGCAAGCTTTCTTGCGAGAAGGGACCCTGGTACCCAGAGGAATCGGTGCCTGGATACTGAAGAATGTGGAAATAAACAAAGAGGAAGGAGGCTTTTGTGACAAATCTCTGATCCCGACAATGGCCCCCAGTTAAAGCCTTCAACCTCCAGGTAAACCCTCAGCTAAGAGAGTATCTGCTTGCTTTGAATTGTAACTGAACTGTGAAGGTTTCATCCCCACAGGCACCCACAGCCCATGCTGCAGAGAGTCCTGATGGCACAGGGAGAGTGCCAGTTCCCCCCACAGCCACTGATCCTCACAGGGTCAGATCTTTATGCCCATGTGCTCCAAACACACCCAAAGATACTGGAGCTAGACTGCAGCTGCTGATTTGAAAAGGATTACCAGGGTGAAAACGTAACAAAGTATTGCCCTAGCAATAATCCAAGATCTTGGAGCACCACTAAAGCTGATGGTGAGAACCGTAAGTAAATAGGGGTGATTTGGTAGGCCATTCAACTGGTCTGTGGTCCCATCTGATCTCAGAGGTGTTTGCCCTGTAGTCACTAGGTCAACTAAAGGGAAAGTTAGTTCTGGACATAACTGAGATTGAAGTTGAAGCATTTATAAAGCACAACTCATGAAGATGATTTAAAAATCACTCTTGATAAGCAAAGTACTGGTGAGGATAACATATGGTGATACTCTGTGTTGTCTGGACAACAGGGGAGGCCACCATTGCTTAGCCTGTTTCCTAACTAACTAAATGAACAGACCTCAGAGGAAGAAGGAGACTCAAGGAGGAGGAAGGGGGTCTAACATACATGTTCTTAAAATAAAGGCAGGATGAAAGCAACTCATAATGATCTATTTGGTTAATTTCCCTGGGAACTAAGAGAGCTAAAGGCGGAGGGAGGGTAAAGCTACATTAGCTATGGTTTCAAGAACAGGCCCTCCTGCAAGGGCTGGAATTGGCACTGCTGGCATCTGGCACTTAGGAAGCCTGTCAGCCAGGCTGGCTTGTGGTCAATTATCTCTTTAAGTAGACTGGCATTAGTCCAGCCAGGCGGGAAGACTAGTTGCATTCATGGGTATCTGAGCCTGTTAGCTGGAATTGTCACTGCTGAATTCCAAATTCAGGTGGAATATTTGAGGGTTTGGAAGATTGATCAGCACTTGTCCTGAGACTCAAAGTTATCATTTGCCTGTTTGGCACGAGTGCAGGAACTCCAGCAGAGTATCGGAAGAGAATGCCTTAGGAGAGGAAGCATGGCTCACCAAGGCCACAGACTCTTCATTAAGTCCACTTCTGACAGAAGTGCCCTTTCTGAACACATAGAATAATACACAGATCCTTGTAAATTACAGCCAAAGCAAAAGGCCTCCATCTTCCATTGGCTAAGAATTCTCATTCCTCATGGTACCTAACTATAAAATAGGAAGAAAGGAAAAATCTGCAGCATGCCCAGGCCTGGCTGGGCTTAGTAATAATCAGACTGTGGATCTGTGATCTGCACTGAGGTTCAGGGACAGGATGTGGATGGTGCTGAAAATGAGAAAGTAAAGAAACTATTGCAAAAATCAAGGAAAAACTCTTAGTGGGCAGAATGGGGGTCTCAGTGCAGGTGGAAGTCCTTGAATTTAGGAGGACAAAAATAGTTGCTTCAAATCCAGCATTCCCATGTTGCTCATACTGAGTATTTTCATTGTCTTACTGAATTCAGATGCTACCTCAGACAACCCCTTAGGGGGAGCTTAGAAAGATCTGCTTGGGGTTTGAAATAAGCCTTAAACTATTGTTTAAACGGTATGAGCTTGGCAAAATTCCAGTTACATCCAGCTCCAACTACTTTTCCCCTTTTACTATCCCCTGTGTATTTTAAGAAAAACTCAAGCCACATGTGGTTCTTTCCTCCTTGCCTCTAAATGTAACTTTATTGAATTTTACTATGGTCCATGAAATACAAATTTTGGGTTTTAATCCCTAATATATTCATATGATCTACATGCACCTACATGACACACACATATATCATTAAGCAGAAAACAAAGCATCTGAGAATGATCGTTATATTATTCTAGTAACTTTTCTAGATTAAAGAGACACACTGAGAACACCACATTTAAAAGGATTTTATCAAGTTATCCAAAAAACTAAGTGCCTCGTGGAGCTATTGAAAGAATATTGCTAAGGAGATATTTACTTGTGCTTAATTTGATCCAAATAGTTCCTCCCTGGCACAAGGAACAGGGTCTTTTGTGCACATGAGACACACAAGTCACAGACCTCATTACTGCAGCATTGTTTCTAACATGCATTAGAATGTATTTTCCCATCTGAGCCACTGCCGGTCTTGTCAGCACCTTCGTGGACAGCATGTTCTTTATTGTTACCACAGATGAATGCTTAGAGAGAAGGGAGCAGGGAGCTGCAATCCAGGGCCAGCTGAACTGGATCCATTCCAGAAAGGACTCGCAAACAAGGAGACACAGAGAAGTGGGTTTTTTTTTTTTTTTTAAAGTAAGGGGGTGGGGCAGAAAAGTGGACTCTACTGAACAGCAATAAATAAATAAATAAACAAAAGTCAATGTAATACTCAAATAATATTTTTTGTTTTTCCAATAATATTCTTTTAAAAATATTTCTTAACTGGACAGGACAAGGCCTTAGTGCATAATCCTCAGCCTCATTTGTTTCCTTAAATTATGAAGATTAATCTGTTTAGCCGTTCAGCACAGGTGAGGATTTTGTGACATTAACCTCATTATGATTTATTTTGTAGGGATTAGACTAAATATCTATAGGGAAGTATTTGGATAAAACATGCTGTTTGCATCTTGTGGAGTACCATGCAACAATTATGAGTGATGCTTCATGAAACTTTACTCATAAGAAAAGGTTCATAAAATCCTATTATTTCAATCCCATAATGTACAGTAAAAGGTACATTGTTAGATGAGATTACAGCAAGTATTGAAAAGTAGCTTTGGATTAAGCAGAAAACATGGATGGGTGAAATTACTATGTAATTCTCTTGTTTTCAATATATATTAGATTGGCTCAGATGGTCTATACCTATCATGTTTTACTTTGATAATCAGCAAAATGATTAGTAAAACATATGTAGCCAGTGTAACTCATATTCTAACAAAATGTGAATTATTATTTTAGAAGGTAGTAGTTCAAGTGGTGGAGGGTGTGAAGAATGACTGGTTTAGAAAGATTTTCAAACCAAAAGCAGCAAAGACAATTGGAACCACTCCCACCTTTAGCCAACATCCTATGTACCCTTTCTAGTAGGGAAAAAGAGGCTATCATCTTAAATTTTAATATTTGGGAAGTTTTCATAGAATCACTAGGAAAATGCTAAGGAGCTAAAATTACAAAAGAGGCTTGATAAACAGTAAATGTCATATTCTTCTATTAGCTTTCCTTCTCTTCATGAATTTTGTATTTCATGAATTTATGTAATAAGCCTTAATAGTAAGTAGATAGCAGACATTAAGTAAACACATTCAACAAGCTTGGCATTTCCTTCCCAATAAAAACTAATACAGTTTTCTACAAAAATAATGTTTTCTTTCTCCTATTTGGGGAGCCCTTTTTGTATAAGAGGGTTAATGAAGTTTTTAAGGGGAATGTTTTAGATACTATCTATATTAGTTTGAGTAAATTTACTTTCCTTATCTACACTACAATTATTTATTTTCAAACAAATACAAAAGCGTGCAACTGTTAAGAATGCTGCATGTTTTCGGAAGACTGAACATGTCTCTAATTTCATGCCAGAAGCCACAGATCATTGAGATTTGGGTTTTCAAATAAATAATCTCTGACTACTCTAACTTATTGTACAAGGGAAGCGGAGAAAAGCTCCGCATGCCTTCAGGACTAGAGTACTCCCCTGATGTGACTATAGAAGAGTTGGGAAGCAGCAACCATATTCCAATAATAAGGCAGCTAAAAAGTAAATTAGCAAAAACTAAATCCACAGGTCAGATCAGCCTTCTTTCCGACCTTATATCATAACCCAAAATTCTTTTAATCAGGAGGCTCAAGGAGCTATTTTTTCACTTCTTTAATGTGCAAAAGTTATGTTTGTAAACAGCGCTTTTATGTGACCCTTTACACATATACTGAGAGACTTCTAAATCTCTCTTGTGTAGAGGAGATAGGTTTGACTCTGAGCTTATGTGTGCATAGATTCAGATCCACAAGGAGGATGAGGCTAACACAGGCATTCAGATGATTTGTCATCTCAGGAAACTTACACATGGCTTTAAAATGAAGTACTTCAAAGAGAGGAAACTGGGTCAGGGATATAGCTCAATGGCATAAGTGCCCGCCTGGCAAGCACAAGGTCCTGAGTTCGATCCCTGGTATCAAAAAAAAAAAAAAAAAAAAAAAAGAGGGAACTCTTACACACTGTTGTTGGGAATGGGAATTATTGCAACTTTTAAGGAAAATCTTACCAATATTTAAAAAAACTAAAAATCTGACTATCATATCATTGAGCAATTTCACCACTGAGTGTATAGCCAAAGGAATTAAAATCATTATATCAGAAACATCTGCACTCCCCATTTAGCGCAGTGTTATCCACCACAGCTAGGCTATGGAATTAATCCAGAAATCCTCTCACAGATGAATAAAATATGATCCTATGTACACAATGGAATATTGCTCAGCCATAACAAAATGAAATTCTGTCATTTTCAGCAACATGGGCGGAACTGGAGAACATTATGCTAATTGAAATGAGCCAGTCCATAAAGGCAAATACCTCATGGTCTCACCTATTTGTAGAAATTGACAGAGTTGAGTTCATTGACATAGAGAGCAGAATAATGATCACTAGAGTTTGGAAAGAGTAGAAGGAGGAGGGTAGGGAAGTTGAGTAACAAGTACTAAATTACAATTAGAGAGTAGGAATTAGCTCCAATGTTCTGTATCTCAATAAGGTAACTATACAATTGTTATATGTTTCAAAAAAATAAATGTTTCAGTTACTCTTCTCATGTTATTGGGACAAATACCCAACACTCAACAACGAAAGAAGGAAAGGTTTATTTAGCTCATAGTTTGTGGAGGTTTCAATACATACAAAGCTGGCTCCAAGGCAGACTGGCACATGGCAGAGGGCAGCAGTCCATGGCAGCAGATAATAGCAAGAGCAAATGGGAGGAGTAACAGCAGCAGTGGCAACAGAGAGCAAGTCTGCCTCCCTTAAGTTGCAGTCAGGCTATCAGCCCCAGGCTGGATGTAGTAGTCACACCCATAACTCCAGCAGCACTCACACTCATAATCCCAGCAGCATTCACACCCATAATCCCAGCAGCACTCACACCCATAATCCCAGCAGCACTCACACCCATAATCCCAGTGAATCATAAATTAATCACAGGGGCCAGGGAGAGCACAATAGAATAAGTGCTTCCCTGGCAAGTGCAAGGGCCTGAGTTCAATCCCCAGTTCCACACACACACACACACAAAAAAAAAAAAAAAAAAAAAAAAAGGTTAATCACAAACTCTAGAAGTCTGCTCCATGAATGCATGATGCTTTATGGGGACAAATACACACAAAGCATAACATTAGAGGAAAATATTGTGAAGGTTGTCAGCATACAGAAACAATAAATGTGCAGAGAGATATGCTAGTTGTCCTGATTTGATCATTAAGATTATATATTTGTGTCAAATTATCATACTATCACATAAATAAGTACAAATATTATGTCAGTTATGAAAATAATTTTTGTTTTTTTATTATTTTTTCACTATTAAAGTCCTTACTTTTATTTAGTTTACTCAATTTTTAAAAATCACTAAAAGCTTTTCAACATACATCAGAAATGTACATTTTTTGTGTTCTGTCAAGCACGTATCAGAGATGAGTGTCCTCCTTCCACATATCAACCCACTTAAGACATTCCTTGCTTCTCAAATCTCCTAACTGAAGTGTTCGTAGAATTTGTGTACACACTTCATTCTATTGATTACATGTGTGGGAGGGCCACATAATAAAATGACTTATGTAAAACAATATTTAAAAGATGAGGATTTAAAAATTAAACTGCTTTCAAAAATACAATTTTTAGGAAGAAGCATAGAGTTGAATCAGGGTAGTGCTTCTAAAAGTTAAAATTTCATAACTGTTACCAGGGGACCTGGAGGAACCTGGGATTTTATAATTATAATCAACTACCTGGTAATGCTGCTGCCCTTGGTTTGTCACCCATATTTGGAGCAGCAAAATTTTAGAAATGTGATAGCTTATTTAAATATATCAATATGTTAGGGTCTTTCCCTTGTCCTCTTGCTTTTTTGAAAATAATTTTTTAAAGAGCCGGCCAAATAGCTCAGTGGATTAAAGTGCCTGTAAGCAGGCGCAGGGGTTGGGGTTTCAATCCTCAGACTTGCCATGCCAGCCCTGCCACCAGGACGCATTGAGCAGCAATTGAGACTGAGTGTGGTGGCGCATGCCTGTAATCCCAGCTCTTTGGAGGCTGTAAACAGGCGGATCACTATGAGTCCAATCTAGTAGTGAGACCCTGAACACCCTGAAGACCCTTCCCTGAAATACAAAATAATAATAATAATAATAATAATAATAATAATCTTTTAAAGGTTGGAGTTGGAGTTTTCAGTCAGATATTTACAAGATATTTTGTTACTCAGTGCACATTCTAGCAGAACATAGTGCATGATCTAGAAGAATGAAGATTATGAGGAAGTATTGTCCCTTCAGACCTTGGAGAGCTCAACAAATTCTCTTCAGCTGCATCTCATGTTGGGAGGCAGATACACACCCCAGTTCCTCTGGGGATCATTCACCAGTGGCAAAGGAAGTGTAGAGGTGTTGTTTCTCTGACATCTAACTCAAGCTCCCATATACTTGGTTAATCTTAGAGATAAAACCAGCACTAGAGAGCTGCCCCATCCCTTCCACATCAGGAGAACATAGCAAGACAGTCCTATTCTCATGTGCTAAGCAAGAAACCAGCTGCCAGTGCCTTAACCAAAAGGCTGCAGGTAACTTGACCCCAAACATCTAGAACTGTGAGATGTAATATTCTGTTGTTTCTAAGACACTTTGTTACAGCAGCAAGAAAGGACTAAGGCACTGCCTTAGTCCATACTTTAGATTTAACCTGGTGTCAGTAGCAAGTGCCAGTGCCTTGCGACTTGAGTTTATCTTACCTTCAAGACATAGACATAGACATAGACATAAATTTAAATACTTATCATTCCTATGTCTAAAATTCCCTCTCATCTTCCTACCAGGAATTCCTCACTAGATACCTTTTGCCGCTTGCTCTAAGCTTGCAGGTTGCTTGGCTGTGGCTCTTCTTTGGTTACCTGTTCCCTCCTCTCCCCACTGCTGACTTCGGTCATCAGCGTATGCTACCCTACCCCTTACTAATTCTTTATGGAAGACAGTTTCATTTTCTGTCTGTCCCTCTTACTCTTTCCAGAGTTTAACGCCTCTACAATGAAACATTTTATCAAGTTACTTTCCTAAATGAGGACAGCTCTTTTAATGACAGAAACTAGGATTCTAGCCATTAAAGTCACATTTGAAGATCTGGTTGTACACACCTATTCATTCCAAAAGCATTTATTCAATACTGTATGTCAGGAACTGCCAGGTGCTGACAGTAAGACTTGACACATATTGCACCAATTATTAAACCATCCTCTGATCTGCAAACCCACCCTTTCCTACTTCGCCTTAAAATGCTAGGGCAGCGCCTCTTCAAACTATAATTCTGTTTTGCTAGCTGGTCATATGTTAGATCCTGCTCACACTGAACTCTAGCAGCAAGTCAGTAAGGGTGGAGAAGGAAAGAAGGACTTATGCCTGTGTTTGTAAGCTGTGAGCTTCCTTTCAGGCTTTGTGATTCCTCCTGGCATCACCCTGGCAATGTTTATACAGCCCGTAGCAACAGCTTCCCATAGCAATAGTTGAAGCCATTTGCATACTTGAAGAGACATCATCTCAGAAATATCAGCACCAGCCAGCAGGTGCTCTGTGAAAGTCTTAGCTTTACCTCCACTGGGACCTTCTCTAAGTTCATAAACCTCTTCCCTTTGCATTTTCTGTCCTGTGGTGCTAGCTGCTTCTTCCACTTGCTGTACCTTTAAAGTGCCTTTTCACTCTTTCAGTTATTAACACATTTCCATCCACTTAACAATTTCTTATATCAAATTCTGTCTATAAAAGTGACTGGAATAGTTTATTTATTTGTTTTATTTATTTATTTTTTGGGGGAATAGTTTATGTTTCCTCGCTGGGCTCAGATAAGCCTATCCCCAAAGACCTGATTGTGTGAAGCAGAAAACTGTCTTCTCTGAGAAAAGTGTGTGCCAAGTAAGTACATGTAAGATTCAAATGTATCAGGTAAAACAGGTCTCTAGACAGACATATTCATGCATATTAAGGCAAAAAATATTTTTAAATTTCCTCGCCTTTGCAAATAATACTGTGTACCCCTCCTAAACAGCTAAATCCTGTGTGCACAGTGATGGTTTGAGTCTTTTCTACATGTTTTGGTTTGTTTTGGGGTTTTTTTGTGCAGGGTCTCATTACAAAGCTGGGACTCACAGCAATCTTCTGTTTTCTGCCTCTCTAGCGCTGGGATTACAGGTGTACACCACCACACCCGGACTCCATCGCCTGCTCAGCATGCCTTGGGGCAGGGCCAGCGTGGCACGCAGTGCCAGGGATCAAACCCTGGCTCCTGCACTTACCTAAGCAAGCACTTAGTCCGCTGAGCTATCTTGCCGGCCCTTTTACATGTTTTACAGCACTGTGGCTTTCGAAAATTTCTTCTCCTGGGTTCAGCGGCACAGTGCCTGTCTGGCAAGTGTGATCTCATGAGTTAAATTCCCAGTATTACTACTACTACTACTACTACTACTAATAATAATAATAATAATAATAATTGTGCAAAAATTGCATCTCCTGCAGATAGATTTTGCATGGCAGACCTAGCCCAGGAGTAAAGCTGCTTCCCAGATGAGACTATGTCAGGCTACACTCTTTGACCTTTACTTTCCAATAACCATGGGTAAAATAAGACCCACTTCTCTCCAGGAAGGTAGGAGACCAGACAGCCAAGTGGTGAAAATCTCACTCCTGTGAACGAATTGATTAATCAAGTAAGTTCAAGATGTATAATGTGCTTCCAAATTTAACATTTCTGCTTACACACTTAAGAATATTGAAATTTTTATAACTACTTATGATTAAAACTAATATTTATTTAGCATCCATAAGCTCAAT
>NW_004524671.1:6254626-6267837 GCF_000260255.1 Octodon degus | reverse complement strand
CCAGTGAGTTGAAGTGGCTCAAGGAGAGACTCAGATTCAGCTGCTGGATCCAGGTCATTTAGCTAGTTGGAGGGGAAGGCAGGACTGGATTTCATCACAGTCAAACTCAAGCCTAACTCTTTTATTTTATTTTATTTTTTGGCAGAACCGGAAATTGAACTCAGGCCCTTGCACTTGCCAAGGAAGCATTTATTCTACTGAGCCATCTCCCTGGCCCCAAGCCTAACTCTTCTGCATGGTAGCCCACTGCTTTGAGAAGTTGATTCACTATTCTGTGTCTTTATTTTCATATCTATAAAACTGGACATGTGATACCCATGTAATGAGGTTTTATTTAATCAATAAATCAAATCAAACATGTTGACAATTAAAATTGAAATTCATATTTTCAAAAATTATTGGAAAAGCTTTCTTAAAATTTAATAATATGATTCAGTGAAGGAGGCTGCTGAAAAGAGGAAACTGTTTTATACAATAGTTAAGAAACTAGACCCAAGCAGCATTTCTTACAATTTTCCAAAACAGTGTGATGATTTTAAAGCCGTATTTATAGAAACAATGTCCTGGCTTTAAAATTAACTTTTACATCATATTATATTTACCTAAAGGTATATTTTCTACTTTTAGAAATGTCAAAGGCATATTAAAAGAAAAACTATAAAATTATTTGAATATTATTGAAGTAAAATTTTAGCATATTCCATGGCAAGAAGACAAAGCTTGAAATTGACTACAATTGGAAATCTGTGTTAATTCATATGCTCTATAAATCATAACTACTCTCAGCACCCCCAGCAGGTAGTGTTCTCTGTCTCTCTGTCTCTCTCATTTGATTCTTTCTGCTACTCAGCTTCCATGTTACTGAAATAATATCCAACAAACACTACTTAAAAAAACAGAGATTTGATTTGGTTCACAGTTTCAAAAAATTCAGCCCATGGCTGGCAGACTCCAAGGCAGAAAGGTGATGGCAGAGGGCATTGATGAGCAAAGCTACTTAGTCCATGGCAGATAGGAAGCAGAGCAGAAGACCAAGCATAGATCCCATAACCATGCCTCCATGACATGCCCACACACACCCAGAAATGTGCTCTACCTGTCCCCATGGGGATCCCAAAGCCAACCAAGTTGACACTCTACCCTAACCTCCATATTTTGTCTCTAACTATTAAATTCTGCGTTTTCGCAAAAGTCCAACCTCTACAACACCTGATTACATCATAGAAACTAAAATACATCCTTTCTGCCGTTTTTCCATGAGGGTTTTTTTTTTTTTGTTTGTTTGTTTGTTTGTTTGTTTGTTTTTTCCTAGTACCAAGGATTGAACTCAGGACCTTGCACTTGCCAGGCAGGTGCTTATTCTACTGAGCTGTCTCCTCAGCCCTCTCCATGAGTTTTCTCAACTGTCTTCTAATCTCCTTTACTCTCCTACTAGTCTGCCTTTCCCTCATTCTTCCAGTGTGTGTGAGAAGTACTGTGTCTTGATTTGGACAGGTCAGGCCACTGGCTCTCCTACAAAAAATAAATTGAAGAATAATATGGCCTTCACTGTTACAGAAATCTTCAGGTTCCTACTGCTGTAGGCAGCTGAGTTACAAATATTACAGCCAGTCAGATGGGTTAGGCCCTTAAAGGACTCAATATGGAAAACAAGATACCTTGCAACTGTGGAAGAGACAGGCACTCCCGCTGTGTGCCAGGCCTGAAGACAAAAGATTAAACAAATGCAGCCACATACATCCCTAGAGATAGACATCAATCACCTGGAAAAAGCCAGGAAGAGTCACCAACCCAACCTCCTGCAGGAAAAGCCCATTCTGTGCTCATGCTCACTTCCTATGTGACTTATTTCCCCGTTATCCCAATTTAAACACTTTTACCTCAGTATTGTGCTTATAATCTTATTGGGTGATCATAGTTTTGTCCTGCCTCATGCCCACCTAGCAAATTCCCATATTTTCCATGTTAGACCCCCTTCACCTCATGGTTTTGCTCCATAAAATCCCTAGAAAAGATAGGTTCCTTGGCAACCCTCTCGGGGCCTCCTCTGTTCGTCTCTTGGACAAAAGTTTTCTTTCTCTCAATAAATATATTCTGCTTTTAACCTCTATTGTTCATAAAATTTATTCTTCAGTTTTAGAGAACACTACTCATGTCAGGAATCTTTCAGGTTGGGAGTTTCTTTCCCTTATATCATTACTACATAATATTTTCTGTATCATACACATAAGCTTAATGTGTGCATGTGTGCGTGCGTGTGTGTGTGTGTGTTTGTGTGTGTGTGTATGATAGAATTACTCTTCAGCCATCTCTTTCATAGCTGATTTCTATATAAACAGGACAATTCTCCGTTGTATTTCCTGCAACTCCTGCCATGTCCTGCAACATGAAATTATGTGGAAGTGGTGCTCTGCATCCCAAATTCTTGAAGCTATTGACGACATTCAGTTAAGACGTAAACAGGTACTCATTAGCAGCTTGCTCCATAACAGATTTGAATTGACCAGTAAAATAAAGTTGAAGTTGTTTTTTTTTTTTTGTTTGTTTGTTTTTACTTTAGGGAAGGGTCTATGGGGTGTTGCAGTGATCCGCCTGTTCACAGCCTCCCAAGAGCTGGGATTACAGGCACACACCATCACACCCAGTCTCAATTGGAGTCTCATTGTGCCCTGGGGACAGGGCTGGCATGGCAGGCCCAGGGATCAAACCCCAGCCCCTGTGCCTGCTTGCAGGCACTTTAATCCAATGAGATATTTGGCTGGCCCTCAAGTTGAAGTTCTAATTTTAGGTATCACACTAGGAAAGGTGCCAGCCTTTGTGAATATCATGTTTAAGGGTAACACGGTGCAAGGAAAAGAGCATGAGTTTTGAATGTTACATCTGAAATGTATTACCTCAGTCACTTGAGTGATACTCGTTTATCAAGTATATGCAGTCCAATATAAATCCCCAAAATAACTGCACGCAGTAGCTGCTAGACTCCATCACATCCCCATTTTATAAGTAAAGAAGTTGAGCTTAGACATCAATTTTTCTCTCCTGAGTTCACACAGCTAGTACATGAATGTCAGGAGTGGACCTCACAGTGAATCTGAGGCCCCAGCTCTTGGCTTCAGTGCTATTGAGCATTGGGTTCCTTAGCCTGTTCTCAGTCTTTTTTGTCTTAAGAATGAAACATAACTTCTATTGCCTTGGTCTATTGGGGGAGCAGCCCAGTACATATTGGCTTCCTTTCACTCGGAGCTGAGAGCTTCACCAAATTAAGTCGGTTTGAAGTGAGACACCTGGTAGAAACGAGGTTAACGTTTGTCTAAGTTTGGTCCCCTAGATTTCCCTACACAGAATTCTCAAAAGAAGGGATCTGTGCATGTCTCCAAGTGAGAAAAGTCTTCAGAGATGTTTACCTAGGTCCTCAGCAAGTCAAATATTTTTGCTGCAAGTCAAATATTTTTGCTGTGAGTCATTGAGCACTTCTAAAAGAGCACATCCCAGATTTTTTTAACCAAAGCTTCCCCAGTTACTAACGGAAACAATTGCATAAATTTACATAGGCTTCTTCCAAGATGGGTTGGCTGTATTTTAAGCAATGGGAAGGAAACCTGAAGTCTGGAAAGGGAAATTGTTGTTAGTTTCACAAAAGAGAAAAAAAGTCCTACTCCAGGACCAGGATAAAGAATGAACCAGAAAGCACAAATGTGCTGTGGCCCTGTTACTTAATCCTTTCCTCCTCCTACAAAAAAAGTCATCAACACGCAATGAGAATGTTATCATGTTGGTTTTGCTAAAACTGATGCATCATGGATTCTCATTCCCCCCCTTTTCTCTTGTTTCTCACCTTAGGTGAGATAAGGGTAATGGCTATGCACTTTTGATGAATCACTGTCTTTTGATCCTCTCCTTAACTATTTTTCCACAAAGACATTTCTGTGGGTTTACATGGAATTTTTGTCATTCATATAAAAAATGGGAGTTCAAGTATCTGCAAGCATTTGCAAGTCTGATATGTGGTGGGAAAACTGGAAAACTTCACTGTGCTTCAGATTCCTTATTTACAGACATTAGCTCCACACTTAGCAAGCACTCTGTGTTGCTGGAAGGTGTACAAAGAGGACAATAATGCAGCCACGCGTACTCCATGAAATTCCTGCAAGATAAGAGTGGCCATGGCTCCAACCAGCTCCAAGGGCTGAAAACTACCTCACTCTAAAGGCCCATATAAATAGCACTTCTGTGTAGGCTCACAAAGTGTGTTGCAAATATTAGAGAGTAATGGTGATGAAGAAAAGGATGAGAAGGGTGAAGGCTGTGAAGAGTGGTCTCTCTGTGTCTAGGATAGGGTCGGTTACTTTTCTGCACACAACAAGGATTTCAAACTTGAAAATAAAACTTTTATGGGTATGGAAAATAGAATAGGAAAAGGAGTTTTTGCCTTGATCCAACAGACTTAGGCTCCTCTCAGCCCACAGAGCATGTATAAGACATTGTGTTTGAGTTCTGAATGTAAAATTCTTCAGGATCTCTATTATAAGCAAGAAACATCTTTTTTTTAAAAAAAAATAAGAGGTTTTACAGACAAGGTTCTGGGTAGAGTTAGACAGAAATTTAGGTATCTAAGACCCTACCAAATGATTCGTAATTTCTTAAGCTGTCCAGTAAAATTTGCAGGTTGAAATATTTTCACAGCATTTCATTATTTAAAAAAAATCCCAGAAAAAAATAAAAAATAAAAAAAAATCCCAGAACTAATTTCCTACCCTTCCACACTGAGCACTATTTTTCAGTATATTGAGCACTCAGCCACAAAAGATAAAAATTAAACACTTGATTTCACCATTAGTTTGCTTTTTGAGTTAAATGAGATTAAAATCTAGGATTTAGAAAATAATATTACTCTCTTTGGTGCATGTCAATAGAACTCCATTAAAAATCTCTAAATCATTAAACTGTATTACTGTCACTCATGAAACAAGCATACTTGAGATTTTGAATCTCTAAATTAGATAGCAGTATGTGTATCATATCATAATCCCCACTAAAACAGAGATTTAAAGCTCCATAGCCAATATCCATTTCATTTATTTTATAATGATACACTGCTGAGGACATGATCAGTCTGGATATGAATATAAGAGTTCAAAATTATTTAGACAGGTATGCTAGATAGAGCTGTGTCCAGTTGCTGCTGTAACAGATTGCCACAATCGTATTGGTTTAAACCCACACAAATTTCTTCTTACCCTTAACTCTCTTAATCCAGCTGTGCTACTGCACCATTGTCCTCTTCATAAAACCTAAGCACACCAGTGTACGTTGTGTTAACTTGCCATCACTATGACAAAATATCTGAGAAAAGGAACTTACAAGAGAGACATGTTTTGGTTCATGGTTTCAGAGGTACTAGTCCGTGGTCCCTGGGTTCTGTTGCTTCTGGTTCCATGGGGAGGATGGACATCATAGTTGAGATGCATGTAGTAGAGTGAAGATGTCCAGCTTAAGGCAGATGGAAAGCAGAGAGAGAGAGAGAAAGAGCTAGACAGCACAGGGCAGAGACTAGAGTACCTCCATGGTCCACTCCTGCAACAAGGCCTAGCAATGGGTGAAGAAAAGATTTATTGTCCCTAATATCTTCCTCTGCCTCTCTCTTATAAGGACCCTTGTTAAAAGCTTTTGTGTCTTCAGAATAATCTTCCCATGGCAAGATCCTTAATGTAACTGTATGTTAAAATCTATTTGCACATGTGTTGACATTCACAGGTTCTAAGGAATAGGCTGTGGGTATTGGGGCCCCTTGTACTGTCTCCGACATCAGTTGAGTCACTTGCCTCTATGTGCTTTATCTTGACTTATCCAGATTTTCTGTTAGATGGAAATGATAAAAACAACTTTTAATTTTGGAGGGAGAAAAAATGGTTCCACTCTTTGAAGTTTTCATACTTGAGCCTATGAAATAAATTGACAATAGATTAGCAGAAGTAAAACAATCTTAATTATATGTGTACAGCCGACATCCTAGGCAGTATGAGTCTCAAAGAAGGACTAGACAAATGTTAAGTTTTTACAGCATCATGAGCTACAGAAGGGAATAAGGGGTTGATGGTTTTGATATAGAGAGAAAAACTGATCTCGGGTGGGTAACCTCCAAATGATACAGGAAACCTCTAAATGACATAGGAAAAAATGATCTCCCGACCTGACCTGCGCGAGTTCTTGTTCTCTAAAACCAAACAATGAATTTTAGGAACAAATGGAAGTTATGAGCAGAATATGTTTATTGAGGGAAAGAAAGCTCCTGCCCAAGAAAGGGACAGGAGGGGAGCCAGAACATGTTGTTCCCCCTAGGGAAGCTGTCTCTTCCAGGGACTTTTATAGTGTAAAACCATGTGGGGCTAAGGCGGAGAGAATGGGAATTCGCTTACATGGATGTGGGGTGGGACAAAACTATAGACAACCAATGAGATTACAAGCACCATTGCTCAGGTAAAATTGATTAAGCCCAGGACCAAATGGGGAAGGGAGTCACATAGCAAGCAGGCAGGAATGCACCTGGCTTTCTCTGGGAAATGATCAATCTGGGATGCTAATCTGTAGGGCACTCAGCATGCCAAAGTGCCCTACTTTGAGGAATCATGTTTTTAGTTCCAACAATTTCATGTCTCAATTCCTTCACCACTGTGAGTCCCATGAAGACCTCCAATACAAAGCCAAGGAGAAAGCTCAGCAGTTTAAGCACCTGCCTGGCAAGTGCAAGGACCCAGGTTTGATCCCTGGTACAGCATGCCTTGCTTGCCTCGTGCCATCCCGGCCACTGGGTGTAGTGATATATGCCTGTAATCCCAGACCTGGGAAAGCTGAAAACAGGAGGATTGCTACAAGTCTGAACAGTGTAATGAGACCCTGTATCAAATATATAAAATGAAAAACAAACAAACAAACAAACAAAAAAAAACCCTCCAATACAAGTTCCTGTCATTCAAGATTGTGAAGTAGGAAAGAACAGAATGGAAAAAGAAACACATAAGAATGTTCCACCAGGTAGCTCTCAGATTAATCGAAGACAGGATGATTTTATATCCAAAAGAATCTGTAGCTTGCCTTCTATCTCTGTCACTTTAATTAAAGACACACTCGAAACCAAAAATAGGCTGACAACTCCAGAAGTGAACAAAAGACACTTGATGGTGATATGCTAGTTCCCTTCCAAGTGGCTGCCTCTGAAGCACTTCTCTTTCAGTTTTTCATGCAAACATAATATGAAAAATCAAAGCAGAGATCATCTAAAAGCAAAACTCAGTATTTGAGGGATAACTAATTTTAGGAACTTCCCCAACTATCTAGAGCAAGTATATTCCAGAAGATCCCATTACGTAAAGAAAATGCTATGTGTGCACTAAAATCAGAGTTCATATAGACCATGCATTGTTTTTAGTACATAATAGAGAAACAAAAGATATATGATTGGCTGGAAAAAATCAGTAATTGTAACACTGGGAAGAAACATAAGATTTTTTTCCTTCTAGCCAAGCCATAGAATTTACCAACTTCCCTCCCTAAAGCAGAATAATTTTTATTAAAATTCTTTACTATATTCTTAAAATCTAAACAAAGAGGCTTTTTATCATCTAAGTCATTTTTTCAATCACAAATTACCTTGAAAATTACTTCAATTGTGTACTTTGCTGTGTCTCATGTTTATTCTTAGCAACAGATTTTTGTTTTTTTCTGTTTTATTATGTGATTGAGTCTCACCCAGCCCTTCTCTTCGGCAGTGAGGGAAATCACCCACACTAGATAGGGCATTTAGATTTGTTACTTTTAATCTCAAGGATCAGCTCTGCACTTGGGAATCTCAGCGTACATCAAACCCACCTACAGAATTCTGCTACTTAATTTCGCTTATGAGTTTAAAGGGCTTACAGCTGTCTTCGCAGTTAAATGAGGATTTACTGAAATGTTGCCCTCCCTGATGGCAGAGACAATGCCTCAACCAGCAGGACTTCAGAGCTCCCAGAGTAGGGGGTTTGACCAAGGAGGATGAAATTAGCGTGCACACACACACACATACACACACACACACACACACACACACACACACACACAACATATCATCTGAGATTTTTCAGAAAATGCAGATTCAGAGAGAAATCTCCAAGCATAAATTACTTTGAGTATTGTTTTGTTTTGTTTTGTTTTGTTTTTCTAGATCTTGGCTGGAGAGATTTATGTTCTTTCACAAGCACAGCTGTGGAGTCTCTAGGGAATTTCTTGCTCTTTTTAATTTTTGCATATTAGCCAAAACCCAATCTCTAAGCACCAAATGTAGCATCACAAGCCACAGATGATGTGAGTGGATGCTCCAAAGGATGCTCAACCAGGAACTGATTAAAATCCTAGGTGGGGATTCTGACAGCCAGGCTGGGCCATGGGTAGCACGTTGAGGGGAAAGACAGACGAACAGGTGCGATAAGGGCTTTGTTTGTAGTTGTTTTGCTGCTGTTATTCCTGTTTGTTTAGTTCTTTCTGTGGCTTTTACCATTTGTATAAATGTGTTCAAGTTAATGGGCCTCTGTTAGCTCAGTTACACTGTGAAATAAATATTTGTTACATGAAAAAAATCGCCGAACAAACCTGAGAGTAATCAAACCTGCTCTGCCTATAACTAGCTATGTGCTCTCAACATGTGATTTAGTCTCTATTCCTTTGGTTTTTCTAAGTTAATCTAAATAAGCCCAATAACTTATTCTGCTCTAAGATATTGTTAGTTAATGTTTGCAGTGTACTTGCAGAGGTCTGGGAACTAAGCATTTCGATATAAAAACTACTTTAATCTTGACAAACACTTAGACAGCAGATAATAATATTATTCATATTTAGTGGAGACAGAGAGAGTAAATAATTTACCCAGCTTCATATATATATCAAATCCAAGAACCTGCTTAGGCAGACGCAGGGACCAGAGTTCAATCCTGGCATGCCATGCTAACCCTGTCCCCAGGCGTGCTGAGACTGGGTATGGTGGCACGCACCTGTAATCCCAGCATTTGGAAGGCTGCAAACAGGAGGATCACCACAAGTCCAATCTGGGTAGTGAGACCCTGTAGACTCTGTACTAAATACATGAAAAAAAGTGATCAATTCCAGATTTACTTAGAAATACTAACATAAACTTCATTCTTTACTCATAATTCTATGGTTAGTTCTAACACTTGCCTACTAAAACTTCTATGAGGAAAAAGTAAATAAAAGGATATTTATGTATCCCATAAAATCAGACTCCACTAAAGCATAAATATTGCATTTTTATTAACAAAGAATGCATACTTCCTATCTTTGTACTCCACCAATGCTTCATGCTCATCTTTTTCCAAAAAGCTGTCCTACCACTTGGAACTCAATACATAATCTTTCAAGGCACACCATCTGTTGCCGTTATCCTGAGTCTCTGCATGTGGTTTGAGAATGACAGGAGAGATGGCATTGTCCACCGCTTTAAAATAAACTTTCGTTTCCACTACCACCACCACTTTCAGGAACTGATTTTCTTTCCTTTATACTAGTGTCATCCCTTATACTGGCTTCTTCCAGTCATTGTTTAGATGCCCAAATCTCTTCTGCCCTTATGTCATAACCAACATACTTCTTTGCCACCATTATTTGGCTTCTGTTAAAAAAGAACCAAACCAGTATGTATTAAATATTTTTATCTTCCAGAAAGAATCTTTTTTTCTGCTACATGACTAAAGTGATCTTATTACGTTGCAACCCGAACAGGTCATTCTCCCTTATCTTATTTATGTTTGTGGCTTTCAGTGAGCTTAGTAGATGATCTAGTTCATAGCAGCATTCAGTGATATTATTGATTGATAAATTATGAAGCTTATTTGCTAGTGGTACATAAATTATCAAAAACTTGTCTTTTTACTATATGTGACACCGCTCACAGCCAGTTGATGATATAGGAATTAAGACCTCCTCAGCTTCTGGAGTCATCTACATGGATATTAACCCTCAACTCTGTTGTCTGCGAAAGAGCCAGAGTCTCTGATGATAACATTTATCCACAAGGAATAGAATTCCAATATTTTTTTTTTACTGGCTACGTTAAAGGAAATGAAAGAATGTGAGAAGAAAAGAGCAATAGAGGAAAAAAGAAGGATAAAAGCAAAGAGCACAGAACTCTGCAAAGTGAAAAATAGTAGAAAGTTATGAGGAATTTAGGATATAAGACATAATGGTAATCAGTACAGATTAATGCATTAATTCAAGTAAGTCTAGGTGACATATTTCTCAAAAGACTACAGATTTAATCTCCAGTTTAGCCACCATTTGTTGAAATCCTACTGTGTGCTTAGAACTACACATGGAAAAGTCTTCTGAAAGAGTTAGTGTTTAAATTTCTGCATGCCTTTCAGGAGGCTTTTGCAGCGACCCAAGGCTTGGCAAAATGTTCAAGATCAGCACCACATACACAAATGCTCCCAAGTTCTGATCAGCTTAACTCTTAGAGTTGAGCTAAAATGGAAATCGCAGGAGAAACCTTATCAAGCACAGAGCTGCATCATCTCCCAAAGGGTGTGTTTCTTAAAGCTTTGCGGATTTTTCTTGTAAAGTCTGAAGTTTGGTAACTGTAAGTTGTCAGTGAAGCATCAGACAGTGCCATCAATAATGTGGCTGTTTTTCACAAAGCACTCCATTACCCTTGTCATTTGGAAATGAAGGCCACATTTTTGTATGACACACAGAACAAATTGCACCAGACAAACAAAGGCACCTGGGTGACTGCTGCCTTCAGCTGGGTTCCTGCAACTTCTCATTATTTGATATTCACTCTCTGTGATTCTATTTTGTTATTTTTTAAATTCAAATTTCACATCTCCCAAAGAAAAGTAACTTAGGTGTTGAAAGGTTGTGAGGATCCTGTGGAATCCAAAGAGTTTTGGTTCATTGTGTGACTTCCCAGTGGTGTGAGCATCTGCTGTCTCTCATGGTTCGTAGTCCACAACGCAGGGAACAAGGCAAGAAGTTTCCAGGTAATGTAAATTAATAAATAAGCCATCATCAAATAAAAGGCAGTCCACTTTTTTTTTTAAAGGAAATCAATCTATTTTAGGCCCACTGAAGTTTGGAATTAACTGTTTGCCTGAGCAGAAGAAACACCTGAAGCCTTGAGGCATCGTAGCTTTCAGAAACCCACACACACGCACTAATATTTCATGTGGATGGAATTTTCAAAGTACATATCAGGTCTCCATACCGGTGCGAAGCCTCCCATTGACCTTCAGAGGGGGCCTTTTGCATTCCATCTGGAGGAAGAGTGGCAGGAAGAGTCTAAACATCGCGCACCTGCTTCTCCGGTGAGTGAAAGTACCAGACTCTGAAGCACAAGAGATGTCTGAGTCAGGAATAAAAGAACATTAATAACAACAACAATAATAATTTCTAATATTAATTAAGTGCTCATTATTGCTGTGCCCTGTACTAAGCACTCTATCTGGATTACCAATTGTTTGTCTCATCAACTCCTTAGTATAGGTTGTTTTTATTCTATTTTACAGAAGAAGTGGAGGTCTCAAGAGGCTATCTGTCAATCACTAGCAAGTGAGCCACATCCCCAACCCTTATTTTATTATTTATTTTGAGACATGAGCTCACTAAGTTGCCCAGGTCACCTCGAACTTGCGATACTCCTGCCTCTGCCTCCTCAGTACTTGTATTATAAGCGTGCAGCACCATGCTCAATTATAACTTATATAGACTACTTTTCATTTTTTCATTTATTTATTTATTTTTGTCCTGTCCCAGGATTAAAAAAAAAAACCTAGAAGTAAAGTTCAGTGTGGAGGCCTTGGGTCCAATCCTTCAGACCACAAGGAAAAAAAAGGTTTGCGGAGATGTAGCAGAGCCATTTTTTCCTTTCATGTAGTTGTTCAATTGCAGAGCCAGGTGTTGAAAAGAACTTTTTCCCTGTTGTACTGCCTTTGTTCTTTTTTCAAAGGCCAGCTGACTGCACGTGTGATGGTATATTTCAGAGCTCTCTAGTTTGTCTTACTCATCTATTTGCCTATTCCTTGGTCAGTACCACGCTGTCTTGATTACTGTTTGGCTATTCTGGATTTTTTCTGCATAAGCTTCCAAATCAGTCTGTCAATTAAAAAAAGTTTTGGGGCCTGGGGAGATAGTTCAGCAGTCTAAACACCTGCCTGGAAAGTGCAAGGACCCAGGTTTGATCCCCGGTACCACATGTTGTGCCAGCCCCTGAATGCTGGACACACAATGGTGGCTCCAAAACTGGGTGTGGTGGTGCGTGTACGTGGTCCCAGAACTGGGGAGGCTGAGACAGGAGGATCACTATGAGTCTGAGCTGCGTAGCGAGACTCTGTACCAAATAAGTATACAAATAAAAGATTTTTTAAAAGAATTGCTTCAAGTGTCTGCTTATAAAATATCTCCCTGGGATTTTTATTTGGATTATGTTCAATCTATAAAGGATATAGGGAAGTACTAACTTCTTATGAATACTGAGTCTTCCTTTCCGTAAACACAAAGTATTGCATCCCTGAATTTTACTTCTTTGATTTCTATGATTGAGTTTTACATTTTTCCCAGTATGTACCTTACACATAATTTATTAAATTTTTAGGCAAGTGTATCTCCTTTGGGCATGCTGACATAATGAGCATTATGTTTTAATATAAAAATTTCACTTATTCATTACTTGTATATATGTGTGTGTTGAAAAGCCAGGCATGGTGGCACACACTTCTGACCCCAGCACCCTGGGAGCACCCTGAGGCAGGAAGATGGAAGGTTTGACCCCAGCCTTAGCAATTAAATGACTTAAAGAGCCTGTCTAAAATAAGAGGGGTGGGGTGTAGCTCAGTGCAAAGGCCCTGGGCTTAATTCTCAGTACCTCAGAAAAAAGGAGAAGGAGGAAGATGAGGAATGTAACTGATTTTGATATTGGGCTGGGGAGACAGCTCAGTGGCATAAGAGCCTGCATGGCAAGAACAAGATCCTGAGTTTGATCCCCAGTACCAAGAAAACAAATCGAAAAATAAGAATGATTTTGATATTAACTTTTTACTTGAACTTTTCTGTGGACCCATGTCCATTTCAGGAGAGTTTTCTTTTGTTTTGTCATTTCTTTTGAAAAAAACATTATAGACCATTCCATCACCCGGCAACCAACACAATTCTATTTCCTTCATCTCTTG
>NW_004524671.1:6249301-6253846 GCF_000260255.1 Octodon degus | reverse complement strand
AGCGAGATTGCTTTCAATTTTCTGTTTTTTAAAATATCTTTGTCTGGTCGTGGTACCAGGGTAGAGCTGTCCTATAATCCATTAGGAAGTATTTCCTGTGCTTTTATTTTATTGAGTTTATAGAGACTTATAATTTCTTCCTTAAACGTTTGCCAGAATTCACCAGTGAAGCCACGTGGGCCTACTACTTTCTGTTTGGAAAGTCCATAATTCTTGGTTCAGTTGCATTAATATGTACAAACCTGATCTAACTGTCTCTTCTTGCTTCGGTTTTGTGTCTCTCCAGGAAATGGTTTGTTTCTTCTAGATTATCCAGTTTGTGGCTTTCGACTTCGTCGTAGTATGTATTTCTTACCTTTGCTTTCAGCATCCGTGAGCCGCGCAGTGCTGCGCCCTCTCTCGTCTCTGATAGTAATACCTGGTCTCCGCTCCTTTTTTCTTGGCTTCACTAGAGCCCAATTCAATTTCAATTTCACTCACCGTTTTAAACAATCATACTATACTGGTCGCGTTAACTTTTCTCTCTTCATTGATTTCTGCTCTAACTTTTATTATTTTGTTCCTTTTGCCTACTTTGGATTTAATTTGCTCTTATTTCATTATTATTCCTAATTTTATAAAGTAGGAGTCTAGATTACGGATTTTTACATCTTTCTTCTTTTTTAATACATGCAATTCATGCTATTAAATTTTCATCTAAGAACCATTTCAGTACATCCTACAAGTTTGGGTTCAGTTATATTTTTATTTAGTTTAAATTTTAAACTTTTTTCTTAAAATTTCTTCTTTATATGCCATTTAGAAACATGGTGTTAGTCTCCACACAGTATGGGATTTTTCAGCTATTTGTACTGTTTTTCAATTTTTTAAAATGTGTTCAGATATGCTTCCTAACTCAGAATGTAGTCTCTTTGGAACGTTCCACATGAGCTTGTAAAGAATGTGATTTTGCTGTTGTAGATGTCCACTATACATTGTTGGCTGATTTTGCTTTTGAGTTTAATTACGTCCTTACAGATTCTATGCCTGCTAAATCTTTTCACTATACATCAATACACGTTCTAACAATAGTGAATTCATCTATTTCTCTGCAATTCTATCAGTTTTTGCCTTACGACATTTCAAAGCCTTTTGTTAGGTGCCTACATGTTAAGGATTGTTGTTTCTTAAGATTTCTTCCCAGGACTAGATTTTAAAAAATGATGTGGTCTTTTCATACAGTGGGGTAATATTCAACCATAAAGAAAGATAAACTGGTGGCTTTCATAGGTAAGTGGGTGCAAATCTAGACCATACTCATAAGTGAAATAAACCAGACACATGTGTAAACATTGTATTTTCTCCCCGATGTGAAAATCTGAAAGAATAAATAAGATCCAAAATGTACAATAGATATTGTAAAATGGGAAGAAAGTTCAAAAGGAAAGAGAGACTGGGGTAAGGGAATGGAAAAAAGAAGGAAGGGAAAAATATATATGCATATATATGATAGCTATGCTAATAATTTCTATTAGTTCACTGAAAACAAAGGTTTGTGATAATATTGTTTGGAAAATTAAATGCTGATATCTTGTACTATAATTTAAAGATAATACTAAGCTATGTATTTAACCATTGTTACTCTCCTATTATATTGTTTTGAAATTTTATTTTGTTTTTTCTCTTTAAAAGATATCTCTTCTGTGATCAGAATTTTTTGGAAACTGGTTACATTTTCTCTGCTAATTTTCCTTGTTCCAATGCTTGCTCTCATAAAAGCAATTATATTTGTATATTATAATAATAATGCTTTTTATTATTGTACAATAAACATTTTGTTGGTTACCAATACATAGTCTTCACAACCATTTCAGTAGACAATAATTTCCAAAGATGTTTGTCTCCTAATTCCTAATATCTGTCTATGTATATATGACCTTATGTGGCAAAAGAGACTTCGCAGATAAGATTAAGTTAAACTCCTTTACATAGAGAGATTAGCCTGGATTATCTAATCATATAGATTCATAAAAGTGGAAGACATTTCCCAGCTGTGGCCAGAGGCAGATGTGACTGGAGAGGGTTGGACAGAAGTAACACTGCTGGCATTGAAGACACTGGAGCTGAGAAAAGTAAAGAAAAAGAGTCTATGTTTTATGTCTTGATTTCAGTCCTATAAAGCCATGTCATATTTCTAACATACAGAAGGGTAGGGTAACAAATTTTGTTGCAAGTCACTAGGTTTGTTGCAGTATGTTACAGCAGCAATAGGAAACTGTACAGCATCATTCTGCTGAGAAATATTACACCCAAATTATATCCCATTGTCTACTATAACAAGTTCCACATTACTAGCTATTTAACTCCTTTTTGTTCTAATTGCTTTCTAATTAAAATGTCCTTAAACTGACCCTGGAATGTATTGGTATACAAAATACTTAGAAAGGTAGATAGCACATAATGAGCACTCTCTGAACATGCTTCACTACTTTTATTTCATTGGGATAGAACCCCAAAATGGGGATGATTAAGTCAAAATATATAAATATTTTGTTTCCTGATGCATATTATAATTTGCTTTTCAAGTGATCCAACCAGTAAATGCTGCTCTTCATTTTCACAATGATGAAAATTATTGAATAACACCAATAACTATAAATCTACATTTAAGAAAGGCTTAAAATCAAAGCTAGTACCACCACTTATGATACTCAGACCACTTGTAGTAAGTGAGATATTTATGAAGAGTACCATATTTTAAAAAGAATAGCATATATTGCTCCATCTGTAATGATCTGTTGAAAATCACCTCTGCATTGCAGAGTTGTGTACTAGGTTCCAAGACAGTCCTTTGACTTCTAAGTCATGGTTTCCTGTGCAGGACATGCCACAGTAGGACAGAAGGTTGGCAGATGACATGTTGATAGCACTTATAACTCTCCAATGGAGATATGTGAAGAGCTTCAAAGCATTGCACAGCGCCAATATGGTTTGGATGAAGGGGACAGGAGAGATTGTCTTTATGTGTTTGTGATACCCCTCATCTGATTTCATTATAATGTACAGAAATACTTTTAGGTGAAAACTCTAAAGAAGTTGACATTATATGATATCCTTCTTTGTAGACAGATACCAAGAGATACCAATGTAAAAAAATCTTTTGTTAAAAAGAGTAAACTTGGGTCATTTGTAGAAAAATGGATGTAACTTGAGACTATACTATTATGTGTACTTACCATCATCAGTTCAAACTCATTTATTGACCAAAATGGCAGGTGCTGATACAGACTTTCTGTTGACACTGAAAGGATGTCACCTGAATTTTCTCACAACTGACTTTAAATCCACAGAATCATGACCATTACAAAGGCTTACACTTCTAGTTATCTGCATCAGTCAGACTTTGTGTTGTTGGGATAAAATACCTGACACTCCTAACTTAAAGAAGGAGAGATTCATTTGGGCTCACATTTTTAGCCCATGATGCTTGGAGTCAAGGCAGGAATATCACAGTGGAAGGGCACGGTGGAGGGCAGCTGTTACCTCATGGCATCTGGGGAGAAAGGACAGGGAAAGAGCCTGGAGAGAAGAGGTCAGGGAACAGACACAATCCCCAAAGTCATGTCCTCAGGAAATGCCCAGGCTCATTTAGAAGTGGGCTGTACTCATCTCTTATGCATCTTTCACACCAATGAAATTAAAAATCAAGATTAATAACCATATGATAATTTACAGGACCCAGCAGTAGTTTAAGAATAAAAAACACAGTTAAGTAATGAACAATAATCACCCTCAAATACTGGAAAAAAAGAGATCCAGGCTTGAGTTGACAGATTTTAATAGTATCTCCTTTGTGGTACAGGAAACAAGATTTGATATCAAAGTATTTTTTTTTTTGTATAGGGAGTTTAAACTCAGGACCTTGTGCTTGCCAGGCACTCAAAGTGTCTTGTTGTACTATCTACTTGTCTTTTATAATTATTATTATTATTTTTTTTTACTTTTAAGACATGCTTCAGTTGCTTAGGTGAAGGGAAATTGCTCTAACTCATCTTAATTTGTAACAAAACTATTTTAAATCTAATATGATCAAAGCTCCTTATGACTCAAAGTAATTATCTTCAAAAATAAGTGTTACTCTTCTGGGGCATTGTCTTTATCTACTTTTAAACAGGTGTTATTGAATTTGCATCCAGAATTATTATATGAAGGATTCATTAATCATTTGTATTTACTTCCTTGGAGAAAAGTTACCAGCAGTTTTCTCAATGTGACATGAAAAGACAACAAAAGTAAGCTGTGTATAAATATAACATACAATTAACCCTTAAATGATACCAACTGATACCAATGTAAAAAATCTTTTGTTAAAAAGAGTAAACTTGGGTCATTTGTAGAAAAATGGATGTACCTTGAGACTATAATATTATGGGCACTGAATCAGACACATGAGCTAAATATCACAAGATTCCACTCATAAAAGAAACCCAGGAGCTGGGGATATAGCTCAGTGGTACAGCACTTGCCTAGATTGAACCCTGTAAATCTGCAAGAGAGGGGAGGGGG
>NW_004524671.1:6245372-6249201 GCF_000260255.1 Octodon degus | reverse complement strand
TGGGCTAGGACTGGGTCTGGGGTGAAGAAAAGAAATTAAGACATGCTATGTGCATCTGCCACCTCCACACAGGAAGTATAAACACTATATACTATTAACATGTACTGATAAAAGAAACGAATAGGCAAATAGCACTTGAGATAAGATCAATTCAACCTACAATTGCAGAAAGTAAGGATACTTTGGACAAATTTAGCAACAGTTTATAAAAATTATATTATACTTGCTATGGTTTATATCTAGGTGTTCCAGTTGGATCACAGAGGAGCGCTCTAGCTAAATGTGCTGGCGGAAGAGGTGGCTCACTGGACTGTGACCAAGTGGCTCCTCCCTTTGCACTCCGCTTCCTGCTGGCTGTGAAGGGCTAGCTCCCCCATCAGACCCATCCGCTACGCTGTTTCTTCCATGAAGCCAGTTGACTTCCACGCTAGGCAAACTTCCATTCCTTTAAGTTTTGGGTGGTGTTGGGTATTATGTCCCAGCAACAAGAGAATAAATAAGACAGCACTGATGTTGATTTTCTTCCAAATTAAGAAAGGAAAGCAGAATTTATGTGTATGGTTCCCATTATGTACCATCTTTCTTTAGGGAAGCAAATATGAAAACTCTGACCTACTCAGTTGTGTGTATATTCAACCCTTTCTAAGGATAACAGAATTTTCATTCTTGGTAGTGTGAAACTTTTCTGAAGTGTTTGTTTGTTTGTTTGTTTGTTTTTGTAGTTCCAAGGATCAAGCCTAGAACTGTGGACTTATTGGTGTTAAATTCTTATGTTATTGACAAGAAAAAGTTTTATATCATCCATAATGTATGCATTTTACCCTATATCAAATAAATCTTTGGAAATTAAACTAATTTGAAAGTGAGAGTTATATTTCCTGGTAACGCTTTAAAATGTTACCAGTCTTGTAAATATATGTCAGTGACTACTTACAACTAAATATTGATAGACGACAGACAGACAGACAGATGATAAACAGAATGATAGAGGCTTTTAAAAGTTTACGTGATATTGGTAAGTGCTTGGTGTAAACTCATGACACAAAAATGCCATAACAACTTCTAGAAACACCAAAACATTGAAATGATTTTCTCCCAGGCCACAAACACAAGAATGTCTTTACAGAAAGTTCTTATTTTCCAGCAGCCATTTAGTTAATTGAGCAATGGCTTCACATCTAGTACCTGTCAGAAAAGAACACTAAAATAGTCCCCGTTGACAGGGGTTAACAGCTTACAGTGTAGCACCAGGCTAGGGAATCAGAGCACAACTCTTCTGTGCTGATCGATGATGCGCTGTGGGCTGTACTCACAGTCTCATTATTTCAGCCTCCCTCAATATGATGAGGGCAGAGGTGGGGCCAGCTCTGTGTTGAAAGAATTCTCAAGAAGCTCATGAAAATAGATAACTTCACAGTCAACTTGATCTAAGCTGCTGACTGGCCTAAATTGACTTCTATTGATGCTCTGAGGATGTCACAGGAGTCTGCTTTTTAATTTATTTCTAAGTGTTCACTTTTCTTCAGTAAGTAGCAATTATTACAACATCATAATTAACCTTTTTAGACTTGCTTTTTGCTACAGACTATGCCAAAAATATTGTATGCATTCTTTGTTTTTTGTATGCATTCTTAACCACATTTTCATTTTCATCTAACTGTAAGGTAGGTCCCCATATTATTTTCCCTTCTAAGTACAGAGCACTGTTGGGACAGTTTCCACTTCACATAGTCACTAAGTGGAGGAGTCTAGGGTTGAATCCAGGCTGGGTAAGTCCAGAGCCTAACACCTGGCTTCCAGCTCACACAACAATCCCATTGAATAACCAAAAGAATAAAATCCTCCTCAGAAAGTTTTGCACATCACAATTAAGCCAGTGCTTTGCTCATTCTTACAAACTAAATAACATACCACATTTTTAAAGAGATTCTCTGAATTTATAGAATGTCTTACTCTTGCTCCAGGCATAAAAACTGAGGAGGGACTGATGAGTGCAGAGACAACAGAGCTGCTTCCCCACTGGAGAGCTAATTAATTTATAATTAACAAAGGCTAAACGGTCCCTTTCCGAAAAGTTTGTATGGAGGCCTCGACTTCAAATTCAGTTACTGAATTCTGTCTCTGTTTAGTAAGGAAAATCCACCAATTAATAAACACTGGCTTTCTAGGACTCAGATGTCTTCTCTGTGCCCGCACTGCCATATTCTCTGACGTGCACTATCAGCGTGGGCCTTCTGCCTGGCCTTGCGTTAGTGCTTTTTGTGTCATTTCTCTAAATTTGATTTTTTTTTTTTACTTTTTCAACTGGAATGTATGAAAATTTTAAACACACAGAAAAAAAGAAACTGTGAAAAGGATGGCGTAGGGGCTGGGGAAATAGCTCAGTGGCACAAGCGCCGCACTGGCAGGGGCAAGGTCCTGAGTTCAATCCCCAGTACCAAAAATGATAGAAAGAAAGAAGGAAAGAAAGAAAGAAAGAAAGAAAGAAAGAAAGAAAGAAAGAAAGATAGATTGGGGAGATGGCACAGTAGAGTAAGTGCTTCCCTGACAAGCACAATGGCCTGAGTTGAATCCCCAGTTCAGCCAAAAAGAAAGAAAGAAAGAAAAAAAGAAAGAAAGAAAGAAAGAAAGAAAGAAAGAAAGAAAGAGAGAGAGAAAGAAAAAAGGAGAGAGAGAAAGAAATGATGGCATAACAAACAGTCAACATTCAACACCTATATATGTATATTACCTGTATAGACGTATCTTTCACTCCTAAATACTATATACATTTCCTAAAAATAAACTATATCCACATACATATCACATAGCATTAACATATCTAAGAAGATTAACACTATTTTCCTCCTAATCATGTAATGCATAGTTGAAATTCAAATTTCCCTGTTTGTTATAAAATCAGGCCAAGCTGGGTGTGGCAGCACATGCCTGTAGTCGTAGCATTTGGGAGGCTGAGGCAGGAGGAGGATCACTGAGAGCTCAAGGCCAGCCTGGCTACATAGTGACTTCAAGTCCAGCCTCTTGAACTTCATAGTGAGGCCCTGTCTCATAAAATAAAATATAAAATAAAATAAAATAAAACAAGTTTCCATAGTATAATGATTATCATGCTTGCCTCACAAAAAATCATTATGTGTGGCCTTTTTTACTCTAGTATTAAAAGGAAAGGTATGGCAGAAGGGTCTGGCCGAGGAGTACTGCTCACCTCATGGAGGTCAGAAAACAGAGAGAAGGGAGGAGCCAGGGAAGGAAAGATACCATTCTAGGTCTGCCCTGCCTCCTGGTGACTAGCCTTTGAGTTCCAATATGACTTATAGGCGGTAAGGGAATCCTTTAGTGCCCCTTTATATCCCTTCTACTTTTAATCGTATGTTTTCACCTGACATCCTCTCACTTCTTATTCATTCTCAGAATATCATCTTTTTTCTTTTATTTTTTCGTTTCCTTCTTTTGTCTCTTATTAACTTTTTCTCCAATATTTACAGCAGCAATAGAATCTTTTCCCATCCCCATTTCTCACTACCACGTCTGTACCCAGTTTTCTCTGTTATTCTTAATGCATAATATATCTTTGCCATCAGAAGGATCCTTAACTCCTTCTATGTCCTCCATTCCGTACCATGTAGCAGAAGACTTTAAAGAAATTTTTTTTTCTCTTTTTTCTCCTTACTCCCTCCCACCCCACCACATAATATTGTTCCCAGCTACCTGAGTTTTAGATAACTGAGTCTATAAAATCGCTGCTGAACGTTGTTTTTCGCCGTTAGAGGAGATATAGCCATCACTTTTAGTATAAATGAATGTGGGTTAATACCGGGTTGTTATGGTG
>NW_004524671.1:6234593-6244572 GCF_000260255.1 Octodon degus | reverse complement strand
ATCTTATCCATCTTATTGTCCTCCCTGTCACCACGTTCTGACAACCACAAAGCTTTCCTCAAGCACATAGTAAACCTTTCTCCTATAACTTGAGTATTATGTGTGTGTGTCAGGAATTAAACTTGGGACCTTCATCCTGCCAGGCAGGTGCTGAGCCATATCTCCATCACTTTCTCCCATATCTTGGCCTTGACCCTATAAATAACCTTGAAAATTATCAATACTAAAACTTTAACTCAACTGAACATACTGCAATAAAACCAGATCCTGCATCAACCTCTTATCCTCATGTACCACAATACCCCCCCCACTTCCTAGTTAGTGCCTAACACTCCTCATCTAACCACCTCTTATTTGCCTCACCCCACCTCATATACCTCACTGCAGAACAATCACAAATAATAAACCATAAGAGTGTGCATAAAAACAACAAAGGGGGAAGTGTAACTGTAAGGTCTACCATATGGAAGTGTAGTCAGATTGAATCTGTGGATGCCATTATAGTCAGAAGTAATTCTTTTGGCAAAGCATATGGACAGAGTACAAATTACCTAAAGTAAATAACAGAAGGACTAAAGACTAGCACTGGGTATACAGAGCTGAAGCTACTCACAGGGAGGTAGCAGCTTACTGCAAATCTCCATATAAGCCATTAAAAGCCCCAGATTCTCCTACCTCCACAAAGGCAAAGCAAGGGACCAAACAGGCAGAAGAAAGCAAATACTAAGCAGCAGAAGTCTATGAAACGTTCATAGAAGGTATGAAGAAAGTTGATGAATTCAAAGAAGGAATCAACCCAAAGAAAAACTATACTCAATATGCCCAGGGAGAATTTCAGAGAAATAGGTTAAAAAAAAAACTGGATGAACTAACCAAAACACTTCAACATTTGAATGATAGATTCAATAAGAAAATGGGACATTAAAAATATATCAGGCAGGAATACTTGAAATCAAGACCTGTGTAGAGTTCATAAATTGCAAAAATAATCAATATGAAGGCAGACTAATATAAAAATAATGAATTGCAACAAAGAACACAAACCAAAAATAAAACCAAGAGAAGAAGAGAGGATTATAAGAAACTTCCAGATCACAATAAGACCATTATAAAACTAATTAGAGTCAGAGAATGTGGCGATTCCTCAAAAAGCTAAGATTGAAGTTCCCATTCAACCCAGCTGTTCCCCTTCTGGGTATTTGTCCAAAAGAACTGAAACATCATCACACAGCAATATATGCACACCCATGTTTATAGCAGCACAATTTCTCATAGCTAAATTTTGAAAACAACCCAAATGCCCATCAACTGAGGATTAGATGAAAATGTATGGTATTTTTACACAATGGAGTATTACTCAGCTATAAAAAAAACCCATAAATTCAAGGTTTTATAGGTAAGTGTGTGCAACTAGAGACCATACTCATAAGGGAAATAAGTCAGACCCACAAGTGTATCATATTGTCTCACTAGAGTAAGAACCTAAAAGAATAAATAAAATCTAAAAGATAGAATAGATGCTGTGAAAGGGAAATAATCTGTTCAAAGGGAAGTATCAATTGGGATGAAGAAAAGGACAAAAGAAAGAAAGAAGAAAGGGAAAAAGACATTTATGTATATACACAGGGTAGCTTGAATAATTATACAGCTGATTTCTGTTGGTCTATTGAAATGAGCAGTTAGTACTCAATTTTTTCTCCTTTTTAAATTTCTTATAACTTCTTTGCATGTTTATATCTTGCAATCTAAATAACTAATTTGAAGACAACATTATGCAATATAAAAACCATTGTTGAAATCCTAAAAAACAGAAATCAGAAGAAAATTTCCCAAATATAAGAAAAAAAGTCAAAATGTAAGTGACATTTACAGAACTCTAAACAATTCTGAAAAAGGTCACAAAGGCATATCCTTATTCAATTACAAGATACCCAGGAAAACAGAATGAAGCAAAACAAAAACAGCATTTTAAAAGCAGCTGCCCCTCCACAAAAAAGTCATGTATAAAGATAAACCAACTAAAATCACAACAGACTTCTCAACACAAACGCTAAAGGCCAGAGGAGCTTGGAGTAAAGTATTGCAAGCCCTACAGACAAATAACTTCTATCCCAGATTAATTTATCCAGCAAAGCATCCTTCTAAATAGATGGAAAAATAAGGAATTTCTATTTTAAAAAGGCCAACTCAAAAGATATATGAGCACTAAACCAGCTCTTAAGAAAAATGCAAGAGTATCTCAACAGAAATAATGAAAAAGGCACAGCTACAAAGCACCACAAAAACTAGTGAGGTCAGTGAAAAAGCAGCAACAAAAACCATCAGAAAAAGAAAAACACAGGATTCACCAATGAATAAAGGCAATGATAGTGCCTTTATCAATCAACATATCTCAATACTCAAATGTTAAGGCCTCAACTGGTCAATTAAAAGACACAGATTGGCAGAATGGATGAAAAACAGAATCCAACACTTCATTTCATTCAAAAACTTACATCAGCCAAAAATGCATTCATAGATTAAAAACTAAAGGATGGAAAACAACATTTCATGCAGCAGGACACTGAAAACAAGCAGGGGTAGCAGTTCTATTATGAGACATAGTAAATATCAAACTAAAACTGACTTAAAGAGACAAAAGTCACTACATACTAGTTAAGGGAAAAATCCAACAAGAAAGGATAACATTGATACTGGGGTAGCTATCTTATAAAAATAATACCATTTACAATAGCTTCAAGAACAATGAAATACATAGGAATTAACCTAGGAAATAACTAGTGAATGATCTCTACAAGGAAAACTACAGTACTCTTAAGAAGACTGAAAAGGACATCAGATATGTCCCCTAATTCTGAATAGGCAGAACCAATATTGTCAAATGGCCATAATCCCAAAACTGTTATACAGATTCAATACTGTACAAATCAAAATACTACAAGCATACTTTACAAAACAATCCTAAAATTGATATGAAACCAGAAGAAACTTAGAATAGCAAAAGCAATTTGGGGCAACAAAAGCAGAGCAAGAAGCATGGCACTACCTGACTTCAGCCTAGCCTACAAAACAATAGTAATAAAAAGAGCATAGTGCTGAAACAAAAAAAAAAAAAATACATGGATAAGTAAACAGAATTGATGATACAGAAATTGTGCCACAGATATATTCAATTATTTAATCTTTGACAAAGGGACCAAAAGTGTATGTTGGAGGAAAGAGTCTATTGAACAAGTGGCAGTGGGAAGCTGGCTATGTTTTCAGAAGATTAAAACTGGGCCTTGATCTCTCACCATACACTAACTTAAAAATAAAATGGATCAAAGATCTAAACATTAAAACAGAAATATTAAACCCACTGGATGACAAAACAGGTAAAACACTTAGGAGTAAGAAAGGATTTTTTAAACAGAACATAAATGAATTGCACAAGAAATAGCAACAAGAATCAACAAATGGGATAATCAGTCTGAAAACCTTCCATACAGGAAAAAAATCTATCAGTAGTGTGAAGAGGCAACCGATAGAATGGGAAGAAACAACCCAAATGCTTATCAACTAAGGAATGGATAAAAAAGAGATGGTATTTTTACACAGTGGAATATTACTCAGCTATATAGAAGGTATATTCAAGGCTTTTGTAGATAAATAGAATCAACTAGAGACTATATTGGTAAGAGAAATAAATCAGATCCACATGTGCAAACATCATATTATCTCACTAGTGTGAGAACCCGAAAGCATAAATAGAATCTGAAAGGTACAACAGACACTGCGAAAGGGGAAAAATTTGTTCAATGGGAAGGAAAAACTGGGATGAGGAAAAGGGCAAAAGAAGAAAGGGAAAAAGATATATTCAGGTATATATGAAGGATAGTTTAGATACTTATACTGTTGATTTCTGCTGATGTTTTGAAAGGAGCAGTTAATACTTTTTTTGTTTTGTTTTTATTCTTATTTTTTTATTTTGAATTTCTTACAACTTTTTTATTATTGTTTTGTTTTGCTTTTTCTTTAAACCATCTTACATGCTGATATCTGGCAACCTAAAAAACTAATTTGAAGATAACATCATACAATACAGCAGCTATTTGTTTAGTGAAATTTTCTAACATTTCTAATGCTGTTTTTGCTATCACTATTGTGTATTCTTTTAAAAATAAATAAACAAATAGATAAATAAATAAATAAATAAACAAGAGAACAACCCTAAGATTCCATCTTATTCTGCAAAGAATGCCAATCATCAACAAATGTTGGTGTGGCTATGGTAAAAAATAACCCTCCTGCATTGTTGGTGGAAATATAAATAGCACAACCATTATAAAAATAAGTATGCAGATTTCTCAAAGAACTGAAATTAGAAATTTTATGTGACCTAGCTATCATTCTTCTAGGTATCTTCTTTAAAGAGCAGAAGTCATCATACTGCACCAATATATGCATTCCAGTGTTTATAACAACACAATTATAAGTCAAATCCTGGAAGCAGTCTGTACATCCATCATGATCCAATTGGATAAAGAAATTTGATATCTATATATAATCAAATACTATTCAGCTACAAAGCATGACAAGTTTGAGGCATTTGTAGGAAGATGGGTGCACCTAGAAAATATCATGCAAGTGAAATAAACCAGACACACAAGCTTAAACACTATAAGGTATCTCTCACATAAGTGATGCAAAGTACAAACAAAGAAAATGATAAAAGATGGGTAGAAAGGGAGAAAGTGACAGGTCTCTTACAATAAGGAAGTGGTCCAAGGGAACAAGGGCAAGAGGCAAGGAGAAAGGGAAATAAGTAGAATAAAGATATGCTATGTATAGGAACCTCATCAGCTCAGAGAACGTAAACATTACAGTATATACCTTAACATGAGCTAGCACTGAGTATCAAGAATGAAAGGTGGGATATGGGAACCAGAGAAGGAAGAAAGGAAGGAGTGGAAAGGGAAAAAGGAAATAAGCTGTAACATGTACATGTAGCCACTCCCCAAGACAATTATATACTACACGGACCACAAACACCTACTACTAATAATAAAAAAAAATTAAAGAAGCAAGTGCAGAGGGGCTCCAGCACAGCAACTGCTGCCCACAGGCTCTGTTTGTGATTCATGCTTCCTACGCCTGACATTTCAGGAGTTGTCTAGCAGTCAGTCTGTTATAATCTAGGCCAGAGCTCTTCATTTGGGCCCTTGGGAGATTAACCAGCCACTTGAATGCTGATTTAGTGCTTAAAGGACTAAAGACTTTAAAAGTCATGGGCCTGGAGCTTGCAGAGTTTTGAACATAAATCTTTCTTGCTGTAATGCCAGGCACAGCAAACACACATATCAATTAAGTGGCCAAAGTTTATATTCATCCCAATTTCTATGAATTCTGAAGAGTGTAATATCTTCAAATTATGATATATTTTCCCCTGACCCACTTTTGTCCCATCCTAAAAAACTATTTATTAGACATCCTTAATCTTATTATCGTACTGTAAATACATATATGTCATAGCCCTTTGTGTGCAGGATGTATGTTTGTTATTCATCAATAAATATAATTGACAAAAAAAGAAATATAATTGACAAACAACATTATAGGAAATATTTGCTAATGGTGTTGAAATTAGAGATCACTCTCTTTTCACACAACAACAAGAAAATCTGTGGTAACCTTTCCTGATAGTGAGAAAGCCCTACTTAAAATATCATTAAAGAACCATGTCAACATCACAAGGGCTTAAAAGAAAGACTTAACATATTAATTTGCAGAACAAAGCCAGCCCAGCCTACAAGCAATCTATTTAGCACATTTGGCCCTCAGGGCTCTAGCCCTCAGTTACTCCTTCAGCATCAGGAAACAGGGGCCTTCTTGCAGCCCCCACCTCCCATTCTTAGTCCACCCCAAGCCCTTGCACCTGGACCCTGTTTTTTGTGTGTGTGTTATGGAGAGGGTTATTTTGCCATGGAGAAAGAAGGACTTTCATGACTTCAAACATGGACATTAGATCAAGTTTTTATCTCCTCCCATAATCCTGTCTTTGATGTCACCACACAGAGACCTCTCAGAATAGAAAGGGGTAGCCATGAAAAGAGGCCTCCTTCGTTTGTATGTTTAAGTGCTGCTGCCCTAATTCGCCTGGGTAGCATTTTCATTGTCTTCTGCTTTGCATCCTAAAGGCAGGCTTACACCAGCCAATTATGAATGGCCTCTCTGAACAAATAATTGAAATTCACAAGTTGTGGGGTATGGCTAGATAGAGTCTGGATTGGAGGTGTGAGGTCATACACAGAGCATTATCAAAGTTACAGGCCCTCTTCTCACTCATGAGTATTTGTCTTATATTAGCTTTCATGCCAACTCATCAGGTAAGCTACACATACAACCTTGGGGAGCCAATCTTTACCAAGCAATCATACACAGAGGGCTCCTTTGCTCCAGGAAAGCAACAGATTCTCCAAGAAACATGATGCTCCAACATGGTTATTGAATTCCAAAACTGGGGATGATTACAAAGAGAATTTTATGTTTCAAAAATAAATTCTTTTGACATTAAGAAAAAATGATAACACAGAAATCCTAAGGGTCTGACAATTCTCAGTTTCTCTCTTTTCTTCCACACAGCCAGAATAATGTTATCCACAAAGGAGGGTGGGGGTAAATGAGTGAAAGCAAATATATTTGCACATGTGCATTCACACACACACACACTCCTTTTGCTGGCTAATTACAAATTAATTACTTCAAGCCAAGCTTGGCCCTCTGCTGTGTATGTTCAAACTGGTTAATACAGTGGCATGTTCTCCAAGGAAAACATTCATTCTGGTCTATAGAACATAATGGATCCTCCATTAACACAAGCATTTGTTCTAAAGTAGAATTCAGGAGAAAGCTGTACAAGCAGCCGAGTTGAATGGGCTTCATTCCGTGACACTTCACAAGAATATCTTAATAAGGTAAAAGAATGATCATCTCTGAGGCTGTCCTAAAACTTAAGGTTTCAATTTAGTGGGTTTTACCACACACCTAGTAAACTAGGTCCACTGTGATAAAAACAATTGATGGAGAGTCTCGTCCTTCCCACTTATTTTCTATCATCCATAGTTTACATGCTTGGAATGAAAAGAAAACACATATTGGAAAGTATGTGATGATAATATATCCTCATGAAAATGGTGAATCCCAAACTTCTCCAGTGATACCTGTTTAAAGGGGGTCCCAAAATTGTTCTACAAGCTTAAGAAAATGTACTACAAGGATAAGGAAATGTGATTTGCTATAGATAAATTTGAAAGCAATAAAGAAGGGCTTCTGTCTCCTCTTTCTAGAACCTTAACTGATATCGTGATCTTTTCATATGAATTCATATTTTCTTCTTTTCCTTCCAAAAACTGTTTACATTGCCAAGGAAATCTCAGAATTAAAAAGTGAAGCTGTATTTGTATGAATTTATACCAATAGATACAGGTGTATGAATAGAGGTAAGCAAAGATAAACAAGAGCAGAGCAAATATTTACTGCAACGTTGTTTGTTATCTTATGTTGGAAGTGATGTAAGTGTGCTTAATAGGGGCTGGTTGAGCTGTGATGTGGATATGGCCAGTAAAAAGAATGTGCTAGATTCAATGATGATTTAAGGGCTCTTAATACTGAATATGGAATGCATAATGGTACCTATATTAGTCAACTGAAACTTGACATATAAAAAACAAACCATAGGAATGCAACTTCAGGGTAGCCAAAGTAACTCACTGCTATGGTTTGTGCCTAGATGCCCCCCCCAAAGCCTCATTTAGTCATAAGGTTTTTTTCAGAGGTGGTTGAATCTAATATGTGACTTATTCATAGTACAGTGCTTGGATCTGAGGTGCTGGAATGAAGGGTGGATGATTGCTGGCTCAGTCCACTGACTGGATTGGCACTGCCCTGATCCTTGTAGACTGGATACAATACAAGGCGAAGGAAGAAGCTTAGCTTGCTCTCTCCATTTTTTCTTTTCCTGTCTTCTGCCACCATGAACTGTTGCTCCTCAGCAGACCACCCTGCCCTGGAGACAACCAACTGTGGACTGAAATCCCTACAAATTATGAACTAAATAAACCTTTCCCCCTTTAAGTTTGGGCACTGGGTATTTTGTCTCAGCAATGACGAAAGTAAGTAACCACTTGTACTGCATGGTCAGTGTGAGGTCCATGTGGATGATCCACACAGGAAACCAAGGTAAAGCTTAGAGTCATTTGCGATGTTGTGTATTCAAAGGCAGTGCACTGAGGAATTCTTCCAGAGCACCATCCTTGCCAAACACCACTAAACTGAGATTCCCTCTAGGGTGCAGCTTAGATCCTCTCTCTTGGAGAATGTTGCTGTCAGTCTTTCCTGTTTGACTCATTTTTTCCTGAGATGCATTAGTGCTGTGCCTTCTATGAGGCCTGATTGCCAGTCCTTCCATGGGACTTTGCCTTCATCCGGCCAAGTATTCATATAAATCATGTATATCAGGTGGCACACACTTGTCATGCCTGCACTCTGGGATGTTGTGGCAGGAGAATTGCAAGTTCAAGTCCAAATTAGGCAACTTAGCAAGACCCTGTCTCAATTTTTTTTTAAAAAATTAAGTTAATAAGGGCTAGGTATGCAATGCAGTGATGGTGCTGGGTTCAATTCCCAGTACCACACACACACAGCAAAGTTTACTTCTTAGATAATAATCTTTCTGGGGGGTTGGGTTTTCTGGTTCATTTTTCTTCAAAAACATTTGTAGAGCTATGCTTCTCAAACAATCTATTCTAAAGAATCAGACTTTTCCCAGCCAACCTATTGTGAACACACACACATACACACACACACACACACACACACACACACACATATATATATATATACATATATATATATATATATATATATATATTTTTTTTTTCCCCCAGAACCAGGGTTTGAACTTAGGTCCTTGCCAGGCAAGGGCTTATTCTATTGAGCTATCTCCCAGGCCCCCTGATATATATTTTTAATTAAATTAATTTCAACTGATAAACAAAAACATAAAAATTATGCATACTAATGGGACACCATGTGAATTTTGATATATGCACACATTGTGTGATGTTTTAACTAGGTTAAGCAATCTATCTCCTGTTACATTACTTGTTTTTATTTTTATTTATATATTTTTGCCAGCATTGTGGATCAAACCCAAGGGGTTTGTATACTAAGTCAGTACTCTATCAATGAGTTACAACCCAGCCTCTTATTTACTTATTTTTGTGACAGATTTTGCCACATTACCTTGGCTGACCTTGAATATGTAAGTTCAAATGATCATCCCACCTTAGCCTCCTGAGCCGAGGAGCTATGCCGTATGACACTGGGCCCAGCATAACTTTTCTTTTTGATGAGATTATTTAAAATCTTTTCTTCTAGGTTTTGTAGATACACATTACATAGTTATTATCTCTATCTACCTGACTGTACAATAGCATATCAGAACTTCTTGCTCCTGTGACTTAGTAACCCACTGGTCAATGTTTACCCCTTCTCACCACTTCATGCGCTAAAACTGTCAGAACTATGTTAATATGCTATGAAAGTGTCTTACTTTCAGCTATTTCCTTTCTTAGGGCCATTACAGATAATTGGAGGCTCATCAGCAGTGCACAAACTGGACTTCGAGGAACGATTTCCAAAATATATGTGAGGTAGAGGGCTAATGCAGGAAAGAAGTAGAACACATGAAACCGATTCAAACAGATATCCAGGAATTTAAGAATTCCACTGAAAGCTGGCAAAACTGCTTGAATGAAGCTGAAGATAGACTTTCTTTTTTTTTTTTTTAATTTTTATTTATTTATGTGGGGGGGGAAGCTCAGCCCACCAGGGGGCGGGGCTGGCTAGCATGTGGTGCTGGGGGATTGAACCGCGGTCCCTGTGCTTTGCTAAGCTTGTTCTAAGTATTTTAGGGAAGGATCTACAGGATGTACAGGGT
>NW_004524671.1:6216905-6234198 GCF_000260255.1 Octodon degus | reverse complement strand
CTATAAGGGAAAACCCAAAGCCCATCAGAATCACAGTAGATTTCTCAACACAGACCATCAAATAAAGAAGAGCTTGGAACGAAGTATCTCAGGTTCTGATAGAAAGCAACTTCCAACCCAGATTGATGTAACCTGCAAAGTTATCTATAAAATTTAATGGAAATATAGATACTTTCATGATAAACAACAACTGAAGAAATTAATGACAACCAAACCAACCCTACAAAGAGTAATGACAGATGTTCTAGAAAGAGACAAAAGTGACCTCAACGTCAAGAATAACAACAGAAAGGAATCACCAAACAGAGTAAGCAGTTAAACAGAGAGGAAGAGTAAGGAACCTATAGCAGGAAACTAACATGGCAAAAATAAGACCATACATATCAGTTATATCTATCAATGGTGAATGTCTAAATTTCTTTAAAACATTTAATACAGTGAAAGCCCACATTGCCATTAATCCCCCCACTTTGAGCTCACTGTTCTTGCTACTCTCTTAAGTCCTTTTTCACAAGTGTTGTGAGTTGAACTGTTATGGGCTCCTCTGCATGCAGAATCATTCATTTCCTGCTCATTTTGACTTTGGGGAAGATGCAGGCGTCACACTGTGCCAGAACTCATCAAGAAGGTAGGTGAGGGCACCGCATAATGTTTTTATTGGATAAACATTTGATTGATGTGGGGTGATCAGCAAATATGATGAATGTTTAAATCTTCCAATATGATGAGTTTTTTTAATTGAAACACTCACTGTAATTTTTTTATCGTAACTTGCGCTTGGGAATTTTAAACTATTTTTGTGGTGCTGCAAATTGTACCTAGAGCCTTATACATGCCAGCAAGCTGATATAATGTATTAAGCTACATCTTCATCCTTAAACTGCTTTATTTATTTCTTTATTTATTGTGACTGGCTCAGCCCATCCTGGCAGCTGGGCTGGCACAGTATGTGGTGCCAGGGACTGAACCGCAGTCCCTGCATGCTTGCCTAAGCTTGCCTAAGCAGGTGCTTTAGACTGCTGAGCTATCTCACTGGCCCCGAGCTGTTTTATTTTGAATAAATACTTAAAGTCTCCTGGTTTCCTAAACATACAACCAGCATCCCACTCCCACCCTGCTCACCTGTCCCAAGCATCTCTTTAATACTCACTTCTGGAAGTCCGGGCAAGCTTTTCAGCTGATAACTAGCTGGAAATAATTTCTCCTCCTCAGAACAAGGCAGCTACTATACAACATAGAGTCTAAAGTTTGGCTTCCTCACTGGCTGACTCTTACTCAGGAACTCAAATGTAGAGTTTAGTGTGACAGATGATTTTAGTAAGTCCTGGTAGAGGAATGAAGGAGAGGCGAAGAAGAAAGCAAGAAAAAACAGCCAATAAAAAGTTCATTATTTTGGGGGCTGGGGAGATGGCTCAGTGGAATAAGCACTTGCCTGGAAAGCACAGGGGCCTGAGTTCAATCCCTGGTTCTGCCAAAAAAAAAAAAGTTCATTATTTTATAAACTGTCCCTGTGGGCATTAGAGCTTAATCAGATTGAGGACTTAAGGAGGTCATTGAAAACTATGGCTGTTCTACCAATGAGGCAATAGCTCTAGAGGATTTATGTACAACTCTCACCTGACATTGGCTCAGGGTTACTAGGGGTGTAAGTCATGCACTTCCCCACCCAGCCTGTTAGCCTGCTGAAGTATTCAGAGTATTCTCAGTCAAAGGAATACAAGCTCTGACAGCTGAGGAGCTCCTGGAAGACACCTACAGTGAATGCAATATGTCTATCTTGAGCTGCTGTTTCTGGAGTGCAGATTGCTTCCTGAGTGTTACGAATGATTCAGTTTTACATAAGGCATTTAATATGTCTCTAAAATAAATAAAAGTCAAACAGTGTTCGTATGTTATTTAAGTAGGACACCAGCATTTACATTTCAGAATGCATTCATAAGTAGGTTAACTCTACTTACATTCATTCACTGAAGAAAGACTTTGGGTTTTTGTAATAAAACACTGGTAGGTCATTACACTGATTATTGCTGGGTGGATAAGCTCTTTGACTCACTGAAGTCTTTCAGGTGCAAGAGACATGCTACTGTGCCAGCTAAAAAGTGCTCCTCAAACCACAACGTTCAGGGCCAGGGAGATGGCTCAGTAGGATAAGCACTTGCCTGGAAAGCACAAGGGCCTGAGTTCAATCCCTTGCTCAGCAAAAAAACAAAACAAAACAAAAAAACCCCTGCAATGTTCACACAAATCATCAAAGTCTCTTGTAAAGATGAAGATTCTGGCACCATACATCTGAAGTAGGGCCTATGATTCTGCTTTTCTATCAAGTTGCATGACATTTTGAATAGCAGAGGCATAGGTATGGAATTAACAGTGTGATCTTATGACTTACTGGCCCATTAAGTGTCTAGTTGTACAACATCCTAGTGGCCTTAATTTTATTTCCAATGCTGTGCCAGAGGCAATTTGTAGCAGCTCACACAAGCCAGGTAGATTCCCAGAAATTGTACAAGCTAATTTTTTTTTTTGTACAAGCTAATTGTTAACACCATGCATAGCTTGGAATCAGCTACAGTGGGAGCAACCAACAAATGCTATAAGGATATCAAATTATAATAAATTATCTCACAATAAAATTAGAACCCTCATGGCCCAATCACTTTAAAAGCCAATTAGCTAGCAGCCAAGTCTTCAACACAATGAGCTTTTGGGGAGACATTTCGGATTAACAACCATAACAACCTATAAATGAAAAGTGCAAATCTAAAGAATCAAGTACAATTTGGAATAGAATCAATAGCCATGCAGTGAAAATGATTAGTTCAGTGCTGGCTGTGGCAAGTAGAAAACTTGTCCCTACTCTTGCAGGCAGAGAGCCATTCCAGTTTCTAGATGATCTCAGATCCTTAACTTCAGTTTCCTCATAGAAGATACAAGATCTGCAGCATAGTTGAAACTTAGAATGTTGGCAAACATCTAACCTGTCTTCTTTCAAGTTCTTTGTCTCCAATTTGGATGGTAAGTATACTATTCTAACAACCTCACTAAATTGGAAGAGTAATGTATTGTTCCAGGTATTTTCTTGCTTGCTGAGGCAGATTACCAATACCCACAAAGGAGCAGTTTTATTTTGGTTTACAGTTTGTAGAGGTTTCTTCCATAATCAGTTGTCTCCAAGGCAGGATGGCATGGCAGAGGACACCTGTTCATGACATGATAGGCAGGAAGCAGACAACTATCAATTAGGACAGAGGAAGATAGAGCCAGGCCATGCCCCCACCAAGCAGGCTTCAATTCCCAACGTAACATTTGGGTATTAAACTCATCAGGGGCTAACTCACTGATGCATATAACCCCTGGATCTAATCACCTCTTAAAAGTCCCACCTCAGATCACATGAGGCTTTGAGGTCATCTAGATATAAGCCATAATGTTTCACCTATATCCCACCAAAAACTCATGCATTGATACAAAATGCATTTAGTTCACCTCTAAGAGTTAGTAAAACCTACCAGTTCTAGCATAGCTGAAAAGTCTGAGTCCAACATCTCCTCTGAGATTTAAGGCAAACTTGTGACTCTGAGTACCAAAAGAGGTAGAAAAGAAAGTTAAATATTTTTGACATTCAAAGGCACGTGGTAAATTCGCACTTCACATGAGAGAGATAGGGGGATGGAAAGGAAATAGGATCAAAGCAAGTTCAAGAGAGCAAACAGTAAATCTCATATCTCCATATTCAGCATCAGGGACAATCAGTGTCAAGATGTAAACTCCAGGGCTGGGAAGATAGCTCAGTGGTCTAAGTGCCTGCCTGGCAAGCTCAAGGACCCAAGTTAGATCCTGGTACCACACGCTGTGCTGGCCCTGGAAACCCCCCCCCCCATCACTGTGTCAGCCACCAAAACCAGGTGTGGTGGTGCATGCCTGCAATCCCAGCACTGGGGAAGCTGAGACAGGAAGATCTATACTCAGACTATGAGTGTGAGCTGAGTAGTGAGACCCTGTACCAAATAAATAAATAATCTTAATTTATTTATTGTATTTAGTACAGGATCTACAGGGTCTCACTACACAGATTGGACTCCTAGTGATTCTCCTGTTTTCAGCATCCCAAGAGCTGGGATTACAGGCATCCTCCACCATGCCCAGTCTCAATTGCCATCTCAGCATGTCCATAGGGCACGGCTGGCATGGCACTCCAAGGATCGAGTCCTGATCACTGTGTCTGCCTAAGCAGGCAGTTTAATCCACTGAGCTATCTGGCTGGCCATACGATCTTTCTAAAAAGATATAAATGCCAAACCATTTGGGCAATGCTGTCCCTATGGCATTGCTGGTGGTTATAGCGCTTATGGATTCTCTCTTGGGCTGGTTTTGCTCACTGCTTATGGCTTTCCTCAGATGTTCCATGTTCCTGTTTTTTCCAACTTGTTGGAGGTCTCTACAACACTTTCAGCTTTATATTCACAGCTTCATGTACTGCCCTCTCAAGGACATCTTGCCTGGTCTCTCAGACTTTCTCTCAAGTTTTGGTTTTGTTTGTGAACTGTGTATCAGGTAACGAATAAGGCAATAGCCATCTTTCCTGCATGAACATGAATGCGGTCGACTTTTCCAGAATCGTGAAGCCAATTAATATCTTTAGCCCATTTTTTTTTTAAAGTGGTTGTTATTTTTGTTCTGCTTTTGTTTGAATTCTTCATATATTTTAGATATTGACCTGTCTTAGTTACTGTTTACTTGTTGCTGGAACAAATGCCCGACACTCAAAATGAAGGAAGGAAACGTTTATTTAGCTCACAGTTACTGGAGGGTTCAGTCCATATTCCGCTGGCTCCAAGGCAAACAACAGCAGTTCATGCGGCAGAAAACAATGAAGAGCAGAGGAGCAGCAGCAGCTGTGGTGTCTACACTGACTGCCAAGACCGGTGCTCCATGGCGATTGTAGCTCTTCCAAAGCGGCGTGGCTGCCAAGACCAAGATCTTCCGAAGACTGGAACTTCTCCACAGAAGCTGGAAGTCAGGCAGGGCAGCAGGAAGCCTTTCTCAATTCCTGGGCCCTGCCCACCTGCAGGGCTAGGGCCAGCTGATTCAGCCAAGTTGACACAATGTATCAATTAACATATGACCCCTTATTAGATTCATAGTGTGAAAATATTTTCTCCTTTTACATGTCTTTGCTCTGCTGTTTCCCTCGCAGTACAGAAGCTCTTTAGCTTGATGTAATGCCATGTGTCAATTTTTGCTTTTACTGCCTGTAATTTTGAAATCATATCCCAAAAAAATCTTTGTCCAAGTCAGTGTCCTGCAGTGGTTTTTCTGTGTTTTCTGCTAATAGTTCATAGTTTTGGGTCTGACTTTTAAATCTGTAATCTAATCTATTCTGAATTGACTTCCATAACTAGTGAGGTCTGAGAGAGTCAATTTCACTCTTCTGCATGTGAATGCATCATTTTCCTGGCACTGTTCACTGAAGAGGCTATCCTTTCTCCATTGGTTCTTTTGTCAAAAATCAATTGACTACAATAAATGCATGGGGTTATTCTACGGTTCTCTATTCTACATTATTGGTTGCTGTGTCTGTTTTTATGCCAGCACCAAGCTGTTTTTTAGCATTTTGGTATATTTTGAGTCAGGTAATGTGGTGCATCCAGCCAGCTTTCTATTTTTTGTTCAAGATTGCTTTGGCTATTGGATGTCATTTATGGTTCCATATGGAGTTCAAGATTGTGTTTCTCTTTCTGTAAGTGATGGCGTTGACATGTTAATGGGGATTGCATTGAATCTGAAGAATTCTTTCCTGAGCTGAGCATTTTAATATTATTTCTTCCATCAGTGTTCTGTAGTTTTATTTTTTTATTTTTTATGTATTTAGTACAGGGTCTCATTATGTATATTGGACTGGTAGTGATTCTCCTGTTTCACCCTCCCACATGCTCGGATTACAGGGGTGCACAACCATGCCCACTCTCAATCACCATCTCAGTGCACCCCAGGGGTGGGGCCAGCACGGCACACCATGGATCAAATCCTGGCCTAGGTACTTTATTTGTTTGCTTTAATCTCTCTCTTCTTCCCCCCCCCCCCGCAATACTGTGGATTGAACCTAGGTCTTCACTCTGAACTACATCCCTACCCCTTTTATTTATTTTTGAGTTTGAAATAGTGTCTCACTAAGTTGCCCAGGTTGGCCTTTTCCTTTTTTTCTTTCTTTTTTTTTTAAATTTTATTTTCAGGAGTAAAAGCAAAAGCAAAAACAAATAACAGAAACAAAGACAAAAACAGAGTGATGTACAACAATACAGATGTTACAGATTGTCAAAACGAGTACAGCTAATTTACATTATATTAACATATTTACATATTAACATATTTACATATATTAACTATTTTTAAAAAAAACTATGGAAATTATTAGTACAATCATCTCGGCCTTCTTGTATATATACTTGCATGATTTTTCCCCCTTCCTTTTTTCCTATCTTTTCTACTTTCTCTCATCTTCATTGTTTAATCCTTAAGTTCCATTTCTTTCTGATTTACTATATCTGTTATACTTTTCAGGTTCTATTTCTTCTTTTGGGTTCTTACACTAGGGAGACAATACGATATTTACACATGTGGGTCTCATTTATCTCATGAGTGTAGCCTCTAGTTGCATCCACTTACTGATGAAGCCTTCAAGTTTGTCTTTCTTTACAGCTGAGTAATCCTCCATTGTATAAAAATATCACATCTTTTTCATCCATTCCTCAGGTGATAGACATTTTGGTTGTTTCCAAGATTTGGCGCTGATAAACTGTGCTGCTATAAACATGGGTGTACATATATCACTGTGGTATGATATTTCCTTGTTCTTGCATTCTTCTTACCTCAGCTTCCTAAGTAGCTGAGATTATAGGAGTGCACTAAAATGCCTGGCTTGTAGCTGTTTTAAATGGCATTGTTCTCTTGATTTCTTTCTCAGAAAACTAGCTATTAACATATAGAAACATTACTGATTTCATAACTTTGTTGTAACGTGTAATTTTACTGAATTCATTTATTAGTTCCAACAGTTTGTTGGTAAATAAGAACAATTTGAATTCCTCCCTTCCAATATGGATGCCCTCTGTCTCTCTTGTCTAAATGCACTGGCCATGACTTTCAGCAGTATGTTGAGGAAAAGTGGTGAAAAATGTTAGCCTTTTCTTTAAAATTTCAGCATTATGAAAATATCTCTGAATGTATAAATTACTTTGTGCAAATGTATTATAAAATGAGTTCAAAAATGTTATTACTTTTGTTTTAAGATTAGAGTATATTTTCTTGCTTGCTTGCTTTTTTTTCCTTTGTATTTAAGGGAAGGGTCTACAGGGTGTTCAGGGTCTCACTACTAGATCAAACTCATAGTAATACGCCTGTTTACAGCCTCCCAAGAGCTGGAATTACAGGCGCACACCACCACACCCAGTCTCAATTGCTGTCTCAGTGTGCCCTGGGAGCAGGGCCAGCATGGCAGGCCCAGGGATTGAACTCCGATCCCCTGCACCTGATTGCAGGTGCTTTAATCCACTGAGCTATTGGTTGGCCCAGAGTATCTTTTTCTTTAGAGACAATTTTGTCAATCTTTAAGCAAATTATACATATATAAGCATATATGTATACATACAAAATATTACCCATACAAACATAAAAAAGGGAACTATAAGAAATAAATTGGTGGATATATTCTGAAAAGATCTTCATAGGCTCAACTTTTCTGAATCACTTTCATGAGACTCAATCACAAAAGAACAAAGAGGACTTCCCTGGCAAGTACAAGGGCCTGAGTTCAATCCCCAGGTCTGGGGAAAGAAAAAAAAAAGAACAAAGAGGAATAAAATTATATTCAAGCATTACCAAATAGATTTGTAATTATCTGACTGCAATTCACTGTCAGTTAACGTAGACATTCAAGCTAAAATTCTTTCAGTTTAAAACAAAGTTTAAACAAATTCATGTTGGTTTTTACAAATAATATTTTTTTCATTTAGAAACAATAAAGTGGCTGGGGTCCTCTTAGTACCTCCTCCAAAATGCAAATAAATGAGCCTCTAGGTACTCTTTGTATATTGTTACAAAACCTACATCCTTTCACCCTTTTTATAGTCCCTTTTATGGCTATTAATTTTTAATTCTAGAGACATAGTTACTGCATTTCTGGTCCTCTTGTGGGAGATAAATGTGATTTAGATGCTGTTTTATGTATTCTTGGGGCTGATGTTTCTGATTGTATCTATTTCCCAGGAGAAAAGTTGCTGGTTTCTACAACTCTTTCCTTGCTGGTCATAAAACAAACATTAAACAATGGCAATAAGCTATGAACCTCCTAAAGTGCTCCAATTTTTAATTAAACAATTGCTGATGAAATATGACTGAATACAGTTTATATAAAGAATTGATACTATATACCTTTGTGTAGATATACATATTGCTTATGCCCTTGAGACCTACATATACAGAATGTCACTATTATTTCTTCAGCTATATTTTTATAAGTTCAATATCTGGTATGTTCATGAAACCATAGGGGATACCTAAGTTGTGTCCTCTCAAAACTGGATTTCAGAGTTTTAAACAGAACTGGCTAGTGATAGTTAGCATAAGTGAACTCCATAAATCTGTTACATGTACTATTTTACCTCCAACACGTATTTATTATGAGTTTTGTAGAGGAGTGATAAGCTTTTAAGGCCTTCAAGTTTTCCATTATCTTTTATAAAATGTATCCAGATGAAAGCTGAAAGAATTTAAAAATGCAAGTCTTCATGGTAGTCTGGAGCTCATTTAAGTATACTCTAAAACATTGATAATCTTGTTTACAGAAGTATAATTTACCCAGTGCTGTCAATGTCAGTCTTCCATACAATCTGCCAGGATACTGGGCAAAGTGCACAGAATATGCCCTAAAAGGCTCTGAAGAAAGCTGTTTAAATAGGTACTAGAATCAAATTATGTCTGCACATATGCATAACCTTTTATCTTCACCACATATACATACACAAATACTGTAGTGAGTTAGAGATACTTTCTGCTCTCATGTATCTCCCTCCCCCATGTATCCTTTAAAAACCTTTCCAGGGAACTCCTACATATGTCCATCACTCTTCTCAAATCCCCATGATTTATTAGACCTCCCAAAATGGTTAATTTTTAATTTGTTCAAAATGTCCAGACAAAACTTTAAAAAAAAATTTAGCACATATTTAAGATATAAGCCAATATTAAATGTCACCACTTAAGCAGGGAAGTTTTTCCTGATTGCCACAATGTTGAGGACTTGTTGGGCTGATCCCAAATATGCACTTAGTTTATATCTTATATAACGTTAACCAGATTTGGCAGGAACATTCACCAGAGGCAGAGACCTTTCAGATATATTGAAGTGCATGATTTGCAAGGAATCCGCTAAAAATATTCTGTTCAGTACTCTTCCACATGAAGTGAATGTGGGATCCAGCGATGAGAAGATAACACATGTTTTGTTTAGCAATATATTAGTGAGAGACAGAGAAGTAGGGCAAGAGGACAGGAGGAAGGAAAGGAAGGATGGGAGGAAGGAAGGAAGGAAGGAAGGAAGGAAGGAAGGAAGGAAGGAAGGAAGGAAGGAAGGAAGGAAGGAAGGAAGGAAGGAAGGAAGAAAGAAAGAAAGAAAGAAAGAAAGAAAGAAAGAAAGAAAGAAAGAAAGAAAGAAAGAAACTAACTCTAAAATTTTTTTGCATGCGGTGAAAGTGAACTGGGCTGATCTTGGTGATCTTTATTTCATTACTAGCCGAGTCACATTCAGAGTGATGTCACTTTTCTGAATATTAGCTTGTGCTACTGAAAATAGGAATAACACCTGTCTTGCAGGGAATGGAAAGAGATTAATAAAGAAGTACCTGAAGTCATGAATCTTCATAGGTCAAATTAGTGCATTCATTCAGCTTTTATTACTATTACGTCTTTGGTATGAGAAGTGAGTAGCTTTGTTTTCTTGCTTTAGTTGGGTTCTTTTTGTAATATGCTGGTCTTACGTCATATCCTTAAAGAGATAGCAATTCTGGCACTAGTCTGATGTCCTGTTGACCAATACTTTTAAAACTTTAGTGGCCACAGAATCACCAGGATCTTGTGAAAGTTCAGGACTGGGTAGGGCCTGAGCTTCTGCATGTCTTACCAGCTCTCAAGTAAAGCCAAAGCTTGAAAACTGTTCTTGGTTCTCGGTAACCACATATACATACACAAATACTGTAGTGAGTTAGAGATACTTTCTGCTCTCATGTATCTCCCTCTCATGTAACCAGGGGATGTTTCCATGCTTCCACACACTGAGCACACATTATTTATGGGATCACAGTGCAAAGCTGTAAATGCTGCTGCTGATGTCATTTGAGTTCTTTCCTGTGGTGATAAATATATCCTCCCGGGATGATTGCAGCCAACAAAGAGGATTGTAAACTAAATGACAGGGTGAAACGGGGTTGGGGGGGGACAGGGATTCAGTGAAAGAATCTGCTGCGTATCCTCCTCTCTTGGCTGTCAGTGGTGATAAATGGCTCTATGCAGAAAGGTTGGACTCAACTGCAGTGGTGACTTGCAATTAAACCTTTTATGCATCCTTTGCCATGCCCTTCATTAGCATAGTATTCATAACATGTACCACAATTACATAATATGTATCGTATCAACGTGGAAACAATATTTTCATTTTGGGAGATTGCTATACACGTAAAAGTCAATTTCTCTAGAAAATTTAATTTTATCTCTTAAGACATAAGTTTTGGCTCATACCATCTACCTGAAGCAAAATAAGAAATATTGATAACAAGTTAGAAGGAAGAGTATAGCGACAAAGCCAGCTATTTATCATAGTCACCATTCTTTTATTAATGCCTTCATTCAACAACATTCCTTGAGTTTCTACAAGATGCCAAACATTTCTTAGGGCTCCAGAATAAAGGAGTGAACAAAATACTTCCCTCCCTCCCTGCTCCCCTGCCCTGATGGAGCTCAAATTTGTATAAACAAATAAATAGGTGGGTAGAGATAAACAAACAACTACAAAAGATAAAACAAAGTGAAGAGGAAAGGAGAAACAGAAGTGAGAGTCATTTTATAGGAAGTGAGTACTGAGGACTGGTAAAAGCATGGGGAAAACTTAAATGAGAAAAGGTTGTACAGGTATTCAATTAAACATAATAAGACGAGAGAGAGAGAGAGAGAGAGAGAGAGAGAGAGAGAGAGAGAGAGAGAAACAGAATCAAGAACTCCAAGATTCTTGCCCTGATCAAATGCAAGAATTAGGCTGCCACTTCATGTCATACTTTAGGAAACTAAACTAAGTATTAGACCAGACTGGGTACTATTCTTCTCAATTTCCAACTGATGGGGGAAAAAGAGAGGAAATGAAGATGGAGCAGCCTTGCATATGAAAATCTGCTAACAAACTATCCTCTTTAAAATACAGGCTGATCCAGGCACAGTGGCCCACCCCTGTAACTCAGGGCTCTGGAAGGCTGAGGCTGCTGGATCTTCAGTTTGAGCCCAACCTGGGCAACTTTGACAATTACCTTTTTAAAGACACAGGTTTTAAAGTGACAGCGCCACCTGAATCAATCAATAAAATTATTGATTACAGACATCTTTTCAAAAAGAACTAATACTATGTTTCTTCTGGAATATCTTTAATGTGTTATAACAAATCAACAATTCAAATTAATACATCAGAAAAAAATCAATTAATACAACAGGGCTGGGGACATAGCTCAGTGGTATAAGCACCTGCCTGGAAAGCTCAAGGTCCTGAGTTCGATCCCCAGTACAAAACCACAAATTAATACATCAAAAAAAATTAAGATTATCATAGTACATTTTAAAAAGCCTCTGAAGTCTGGGTGTGGTGGTGTATACCTGTAATCCCAGTGCTAGGGAGGCTGAGACAAGAGGATCACCATGGGTCCAAGCCGCATAGTGAGACCCTGCACCAAATACATTAAAAAGCCTCTGATAAAACCAATATCAAAGACCTCCTACTTCCAGTAATGTAGAATAAGCATACTTTTCTTCATTAAGTACAACTATAACTCTAAACATTGTATATTGAATAAATGTTTGCAAATGGGAAGGCAACCCAGAGATGGAGGGAGAGAGGAGGAGATTAAAAAAAGAACTAAGTTGTGTTATGTATAGGTGTCAACCAAATGTGATCATGATGTACTAATAAAATAGTAAAAAAGAAAAATCATAAGGAGACTAACAGGTGGTGTAAAGAAGAATGTAGATTGGTGGGACTTCAGGGACCCACAGAATAATAGATTGGTGAGTTTCCTAGCTTTTCTTTCTTCCTCATACACTCCAGAGTCAGAGCTGAATATGATAGTGACCCAGAAGCACCAACAAACATGGGTAAAAACAGCCCAAACAAAGCCCATTGCTTTAGCCAAAGAAGCAGGTAATGGGCAACTTAGTGAGGGAGAAAACTTAACAATCGCTTTAACTCTAAATGAGTCCCTAAGAAAAGGCCCATTCCTACCTTCACTCCCAGCAAAGACTGAATGAAAAGCGTTAAGGTCCATTCTTGAAAATCTGTAACAAGGCACCTCCACAACTTGCCATGATGGTATCCAAAAAAGTCAGACAGGGTTGTAGGACTTTTGGTACCAAAGCCTTTCTCACATCTTGTTGTCAGCTGAATCTAAGCTCTGAGCCTTGACTTACGTCCTTACATTGAAGCAATGAGTAAGTAGAAGGCTCTATGGAGGTGTGAGAACTTCCACTACTGTTTTCATAAATACATACTATATACAATTTTCATATGTTGTATATACACTATTTACAATAATTATTATGGAGGCCTTACATCTGACTCTTGAAAATGAATAGAACAACTGAACTAAAAATCAGTATGGATATGGAATTCAATTTACTCTGTCAGTCAGTGAGAACTAATAAACTTTTTTAGACTACTACATGTAACAACAATAGGCTCCATGCATTCTTTTCAATTGTCCATGGAAAATATATTAATATCAATATGGAATATATCATATTCTAGGCCATAGAAAACCTCAAAATGCGTAAAGGAATTGAAATAATGCAGAATGTACTGTTCAATCACAATAGAATCAAACTAGAAATATCAAACTGGAAAGATAATAGGAATTCTCCAAATACTTAGAAACTTAATGTACTGCTAAATAATCTGTGGGTAAAAGAGGATGTCTCAAGGAAAATTTAAATATATGTAAAAATGAATAAAAATCAAAATACAGCATATCCAACTTGTGTGACAGAGGTAAGTAGATTACTGCTTAACTTTCTGGTGCTGTGGTGGATTACCAACTAGTGGTCAGCTTGTTACACCCAGTTGAGCTGAGGTAGCATGGTGCTGGGTGTGGGAGGCCCACCTGGGGATTGTTGTCAGCAGCGTAAGAGATAGAACTGCAGAAGAGCTGTAGAGGCTGGTAAGGAATTTGTTGGGTGCTGTCAGAAGCTGTAAAGAGGGGGCCAGGGAGATGGCTCAGTAGAATAAGCGCTTCCCTGGCAAGCACAAGGGCCTGAGTTCAATCCCCGGTTCCAGGAAGAAAAAAAAAAGATTAAAAAAAAAAAAATGAAGAAGCTATAAGGAGCTGTTGGTTCCTTTGGAGGACCTTGTCGTGCTGGCTTTCCTGGTGAGCTTGGCTATTCTTGTCAGAGGAGGCGCTTAGGACCTTGTTGTCACTGAGAATGGCTACAGTTCAGTTTGGAGGAGCTCTGGTCCTCACCTTCAGCACTGCTGCCTGACTCTGGAGGGGAAGATGGTGCACAGCACTTTAGCCAAATTCAGACTCCTAAAGAAGCTTGCCATGTTGGCTTTTCTGATGGGAACTCAGTTTTCCTTGTCACTGGAGGAGTGTGGGACCTCACTGTTGCTGAGGATGATTGTGGTATTTTTGTGGGGAGCTCTGATTTGTTTCCTGGCTCCAGTGCAGATCTCTCAGCCTTATAGCACAGACTGTCTAGCTTCCGCCACTGACTTTTGGGCCTTCCCAGCACAGATCTGTGAAACAGGCCTGTGTGAGAATTGTGGGTTCTAGGCCTCCAGCTGGATTTGCAGGAGGCATTGCTATGGGCTCTAGGTTTTCAGCTGGACTCATGCAGGATATTAAGATCCAGACCCTCAGCTAGATTCTTTGGTCTTTAGAGTGTGGACAGATTTCCTACACTTTTGAATGTGATTCTTTTTGTGATTCATTATAAAATAATTTTATAAAACGTGTCCTATATTGTATTGTTCCCCTTGCAAAACCCCCAAACTATGACAAGTGCTCATTGCATGTTAGGAAAAAGATGAAAAAGCTCAAATTAATTAACTAAACTCCCATCTTAAAAAGCAAGGAAGAAAAGCAGAGCACAAGGAAGAATATGTTAAAGCTCAGCACACCAACTATGGAAATTTAGAGTTGAACAACAGTCCAAAAGACATCAGTGAACAAAAAGCTAGTTCTTTGAACAGATCAGCAACATTAACAAGCTTCTAATATGACTATCAGAGAAAGAATTGAACACAGTTTTCCAGTAGCAGAAATTAAGAAAGGAATATAAAAAATAAAAGAAAGCCGGACATGGTGTCACAGGACTGTAATCCCAGCACTCTGGGAGGCTAGGCCAAAAGGGTCACGGACTGGAGCCAGCCTAGGCAACTGGGCAGCTTACTGAGACACTGTTGAAATAGGAAAGGCCCGGTGTTCAATTCCCAGTACAAATCAATAAAAATTTTCAAAACTGAAAGAAGGAGGAAGAGGAGAAGGAAGTGGACAAGGACAAAGAGGAGGAAACAGTACTGTAGAAGCAGCAGACCCCAAAGAGATGTTGTGAAAAATTCCACATAGGAAGTTTGGCAACATAGACAAAATGGACCCATTTCTAGACAAACACAAACTGTCTAATTGAAAATGACAATTACATTAGCTGTTGTTAGCAAAAATCATAAATACTGCCCCTAAAGAAATCTCCAGATTATTTCACAGAGAATTCCACCAAATGGTTAGAGAATGTAACAATTCTATGCAATATTTTCCAGAAAATAATAGAAGAGAACATTCTATTGCTGTTCTCTAGATGCTGCATTCCTGCTTTATTTCGTGGAGTTTGTGTTACCCTACCAAGAACAGCACAAAACAAAAAACCTTGAAGCAACATCTCTCAGGATTAAGGGTGTAAAAATCATTAACAAAACATAAAATAGAATTCAACAACCTATTAAAAAAAACCCATGATCAATGAAAATTTTCTTTATCTCTTTTCTGTCTGTAAAACCAATCTTCTTTTTTTGAAAGGTCACTTTGTACCCCATGAATCTATGTAACGACTATGAGACAAAAACACATTTTTTAAAAACCACATGCCTGCAAAAACCATAACTACTTCACGAAATTCTGAAACAAACAAACAAAAAACTCCTTTAATTGCACTCCTTTAATTGTTCATTTGGAAACTTATTCTACTTTAAGAGTTGCCCTGTACGAGAACTGCATACAATGTTAGCTAAATTCTTCAACCTCACTGTTGTAAATTTGTCATTTGACCTTCTTAGGACTGCATGTATATCTGCAACTGTCTCAAAAAGTTGTTCCAAAAAAAAAAAAAAAGCTGCCAGGTGTGATGCTGCCCACCTATAACCCCAGCATTCAGAACTGAGGCAGGAGGATCACAGGGATTTCAAGGCCAGCCTGAACTGCATAGAGAGACCCTGTCTCAAACAAACAAAGCCATCAGACTGTTTCCTCTTCCCAAACTAAAAAGAAAAAATGGGCTATGAAACAAGGTATAAAGTGAGATTCTAAATGAAGAGTTTTAAACTGAGGTCCACGGATTCCTATTGACTATGTATAGATTTGTCTAGTTCCAGGGATTTATTTCCCATTCATTTCTAGTAAAATTTCTCAGAATAAGTCATTATTTTCATTATCCTGCAGTGATTTTTTAAATCACGTGTTAAGCTCTTATGTATATGATGGTAAGCTTTTTGATATAGTTTTAGTTTTTTACCAGTGCTATGTTTGCTCTTAGATATCAGTTCACACTAGTTCAGTGATTCAAAATTTATTTTTTATACTTTGTCCTTTTTCATTCTTAAAATATTCTTAGCTATATCAATATTTACCTTTCCTGATGAATGATAAAATTATATCACTAGTTTTACTTTCCTACATCCCCCCCAATTTTTTTTTTTTCTGTACCGGGGATTGAACTCAGGACCTTGCACTTGTCAGAAAAGTGCTTATTCTACTAAGCTATCTCCCAGGGCCCCCAAATTTTATGTTGACAAATATATACCATTTTTTAAAAAAGCATTGTTATATTTTTTAACTTTCCTATCTAGAATTATGACCTGTTTCTCCATTTATTCATTTTTCCTGTCATGTCTTTCATTACAATTTAGTGGTTTCAGTTTTATAGTTCCTGCCATTTCTACTGAAGATTGTTCAGAGGTATTTTTATCTATCAGTTATCTATTACTCAAAAGGAATTATTCTCAATCTTAGCATGGCCTAACACATTTTTTAATCTCAAAATCTCCTGGGCTCAGGAATATGAGGATGGTGTAGTTGGATCCAGTTCATAGCCCCCATGGGGCATCTCCCAGAGTGCCCTCCCAGAATCTGAAGTGCCACCTTGGAAACACTGTGTTTCTCGGTGAGACTTGTTGTCTTGGTTCCTCACCAGTTGTAGCTCCAAGGCCATCTGAGTTCACTGCTACAAGAGCTTCCCCAGTGTGCCCACTTACTACATCACAGCACAAAGGCTGAGGACTCATTAGAGTATGCTGGATTCTTTGCCACTTCCTAATGTTTAAAGTAAGTTACTAGATTCAACCTACCTTAAGAGTAAAACATTACACAAAGGTACAAATCCCAGGGAACAGGGATCACTGACGGCCACCTTGCCTGTCTGATTACCCTACAGCCCCAGTCTGATAGTTTAAAGTAAATTCCTGATATCCTCTCATTTCATTGATAACGTGTGTCTCTAAAAGTTAAATTGTTCTTTTCAAATATGACTATCCCACCATATGACAGCTGAAAAAATAAATGTCAAATAGTTTAAATGTCAGTTGACTAAAGACTCACTACATTTGAAATCTCTAATCAATATTCAAATTTTATAGACCATATTACATGTGTTCAGGTGGTTGATTTGTTGAATTCAGAATTCAAACATGGTCTTAGATTACACCTGACTGGTTTCTTAGTTCTCCTTCACAAGATCCTACATGACTTAATGGTATGGTCTGGACACCAGTGATTCTCTT
>NW_004524671.1:6215569-6216070 GCF_000260255.1 Octodon degus | reverse complement strand
CAATGAAACAGTTTCAAATCAAATTGGTAGGACAGTTCCAATAATTAACACATTGCATACTGCCTTCCTAGTGGTTATTTGTTGTACAAGATGCATTCATCAGATATTGAAGGCACTTTGAATTGAAAATAATTGCTTCATTTAATAAATATTTATTAAAATGTAAGTATAAAGGCCTGGTAAAAATTTTAAACACATTCAAAAATATGTACACCTTGCCATAGGCAAGTATGTGAATATCTTTTAAGAAATTCATATGAATCTTTATAGTGTTTACATTCTATTCTGTACCTTAGTTATTCATTTAATATTCCAGAATGATCTTTGCAAAGTATACACAAATCTACTTCATTGTTCCAAAGGCTCCATAGTTTGCATACAGCATCACAGAGTTAACCAACCACAACCAATGGGCACATGAGCAGAAAATGACAGGAAGAAGAATTCTTAATAATTTCTGAATGCCTTACAAATGCCAAGTGAGCATGGCCAGATGAAATA
>NW_004524671.1:6211111-6211993 GCF_000260255.1 Octodon degus | reverse complement strand
AAAGAGAAAACACAAGGGCAGACACATTTTTATGACCACCCACCATCTAACTAATCCACTTCTAAGAAATGGACCTTCCTTTCAAGAAGACTAGGTTGTTGTGTCCCAACCAAGTCTCCTCACCACCTACACACACACATCTCCACATTGAGGTCAAGTTTCCAGCACTTGAATGGGAGGACTCATCCACAGCAAGGGGCAGCTGGGCTTGGCGGGAGCCCTGTTGTCTCTGTATAGTCTCAACATCTTTCCACATTGTTTCTCCACCGGAGTGGCTGAGCTTAGGTAGTGACTGAGGGCTCTAAGAAACCAAACCAGAAACAGCCAGTCTCATTGAAAACTGTGTCCCAGAATTGATGCAGATACTTTTGCCATTTTTTGTATTGCTCTAGAAGTCACAGAAGTCCAAATTCAAGGCAAGCATGAAAAGACTCCAGGTCTCTTCCAAGTGTCAAACAATTTGTGCCTATCTCTAGTCCACCAGAAGAGATTTCTGTAGCTTTGAAACTTTTAAAATAAAAAGTTAAATGGTGGGAGAAGTATTAAGAAATATATTTGGGGTGGTCTCAGTGCGATGCCCAAATCCAAGCATGACAAGAAAGTTTCCTAAACGAAAACTGCCAAGGCTTAGAACTGAAACAGAACCTGATAGAAGAACTTTGGAAATGTGTGGCCATGTACCAGTACCTCTTCATTTTCTCTGTGGCCAACATGAGGAACAGCAAGCTGAAGGATATCCGGAAGGCCTGGAAGCACAGCCGGATGTTCTTTGGCAAAAACAAGGTGATGATGGTGGCCTTGGGTCGAAGCCCAGCTGAGGAGTACAAAGACAACCTGCACCAGGTCAGTAAGAAGTTGAGGGGTGAAGCTGGCCTCCTTTTC
>NW_004524671.1:6201600-6210917 GCF_000260255.1 Octodon degus | reverse complement strand
GTGACCCTTCTTTCTGACTATGAGGTGTGCAAGGAGGGTGATGTGCTGACCCCAGAGCAGGCCCACATCCTGAAGCTCGTTGGCCATGAGATGGTCAAATTCAAGGTGACCATCAAGTACATGTGGGATGCCCAGTCAGGAAGGTTCCAGCAGATGAGAGAAGATGACTTGCCAGAGAGCGCACCTGAGTCTTCAGAAGAATCAGAGTCAGAGGGGGAGGATGGCTGACTCAGACTCAGAACCAGATGCTCCCAGCCTGTGCTCGTCCCCCTGGAACACAGGACTGTGGCCACCTTTCAGAGAGAGCGGCTATTTATTTAGCTGTGGATAAAGACAAGGAAGAGTAATGGGGAATGTTTCCATAAATAATCAAATTTTGTCTGCAGATATCTCCCTGTAGACAGCAAGAGACCCTTGCAGGGGAGGGGGGAGGCCTTTAAAAATTAAAAAAAGAAGGGCTGGGGAGTTGGCTCAGTAGAATATGTGCTTCCCTGGCAAGTACCAGGCCTGAGTTCAATCCTGGGTTCCACAAAAAAAAAAAAAATTAAAAAAGAAAAAAAAAGAAAGAAATATATTTGGCATTTTTTCTTGTATCTCCATATCATAAAAGTCTTAAAATTAATTTTTATTTTGGTAGATACTTCCACATTGCATTCCACAGAGTATATGAATTTGGCTAGTGAGCATATGACTTTACTATTTACTGCATTTACTACTACTTGTAGTAGTTTTTTTTTTTTCAGGATCCACATAATTTTTATTTTCTATTTGTATTATTCATTTCACTAGTACTAATTTAATTTTATCATATTTCAAATACCTGTGTGTCATAAAAATACTTTAAAAATTTGTTTTCTATTTCATTAATCTACATTTTTACATTACTTTTTTTCTGTCTGCATAGGTTTAATTTATTTATTTTTTTTTTTTACGGAGCCAGGATTGAACTCAGGTCCTTGTGCTTGCCAGGGAAGCACTTATTCAACTGAGCTATCTCCCCAATCCAAATTTCTCATATTTCTATTGCTTACTTGCAGTAGTTTTAAAGCATGCTCTAAATGACAGTTTTCTCACAGAAGGTGGAGTCTAGTTTCCTTGCAATTGAATGTGAACTAGATGGACTGACTCACTTCTGATGAATAAGATAAGGAAGAGGTGATACATTGTGGTCATTGCAATTTTTGAGGCTGAATCATAAAAGAAGTTTCAATTTCCACCCACATCCCTCTCTTTTGGTAGTAATGAGGGGGAAAATGATTTAAAATAGGCAAAAGACTTGAATAGACATCCGAAAAGACATGTAAATAGCCAACAGATATATAAAGAGGAGCTCATGGTCACAAATCCTCAGATACATGCAAATCAAAACAATGATGAAGCCAGGCACCATGGTTCACACCTATAATCCCAGGCAGGAGGTTCACTGCGAGTTTGAGTCCAGCCTGGGCTCTACAGTGAGTTCAAGGCCAGCATGAACTACACAGCACGCATGTCTCAAAAAAAAAAAGAAGAAGAAGAAGAAGAAGAAGAAGAAGAAGAAGAAGAAGAAGAAGAAGAAGAAGAAGAAAAGAAAAGAAGAAGAAGAAGAAGAAAGAAAGAGAGAGAGAGAAGGGCTAGAGAGATAGCTCAGCAGTCTAAGCACCTGTATGGCAAGCACAAGGGCCCAGGTTTGATCCCCCGTACCACATGCCATGCTGGCCCTGCACTGAGCCAGACACCAAAAGCGGGCGTGGTAGCACATGCCTGTGATGCCAGCATTGGGAAGGCCGAAACAAGAGGATCACTAGGAGTCTGAGCTGTGTAGAAAGACCTGGTACCAAGTAATTAATTAATTAATTAATTTAAAAACCACCAACAAAAAACACTATAATGAAATATAATCTCATATATGTTAGGGTGGCAGTTATTTTTTTTTAAAAAGGCAACAAATGTTGGTGGAGCAGAGAAAAGGAAATTTTGCACACCATTGAGAGAAGTGTAGATTTGTACCTTGTTACGAAAAATAACAAAGTATTTTTATTTTGGAGGTCTGCCTCCCAAATTAAAAATAACTACCATATGATCTAGCAACCTCACTTTGTTGGTCAGCTCCAAATTACTGCAATGAAATATCTGGCATAATTAACATAACAGAGAACAGGTTTGCTTTGCCTCACAGGTTTGAAGGTTACGTCTATAAATTTTTCCCTGTAGTTTTGGACCTGCAATAAGGTGACAGCATGTCAAGACAGGAGTAAAACAGAGCAAAACCACAGAACCAGAACAAAAGAGAGGGCAAGAGATGACCTGGAGCCCCATACTCTGAGGGACACCCCCCAAGATCCTGGAGACCTCCTGTAGAACCCTGCTTCTTAGATGTTCCACCACCTTCTGATAGTGCTGCCCTGGGGATAGGGCCTTTGGGGGACATTTCAGGTGGAAGTATTGTGGTCGCTAATGGGGACATACACAAAGGAAGGGAAATCACTGTCTCAAAGAGACATCTGCACTTGAAGTCATTGCTGCACTATTTCTAATAGCCAAGATGTGATTTTATAAAGCATCTGTTGATGAATAAATGGGTAAAGAAAAGGTGATGCCCAAAGGACTATTATTTAGCCCCAAAAGGGGAAAGGACAGAAGGGAGAGAGGAAGGAGGAGAAAAAGGAAAAAGGAATCAGTTTTGCTATCTGTAACAACAGAAATGAACCTGGTAGAAATTGTGTTAAGTAAAATAAACCAGACATGGAAACACAAATACTATACGACCTCACCTTTGTGAGGAATTTTTTAAAAGTCAGACTAATAGGAACAGAGAATAGGTTGATGAGCTCATGGAGATGGGGGCTGGGAAAAATGGGAAGACACTGATCAAAGGAACAAACCTTCAGTGTTAGATCAGTGAAGTTGTTATGGTGTTGAAAGACGGTGAGGCTGCTGAGAGATGGGTCCAGTATAGGAGGTGCCTGAGTCCTGTGCACCCTGACTAAGGGGCAGATGTTGGCCTGGCTATGTGGGTCACGTCTGGCAGTCATGGATTCCTTCCCACAAGAGCTGACTCTTATAAAAGGCTGGCACTGGTGCTTCCCAGCTCTGTCTCCCTTGTTCACATATTCACTCTCCCTGCAAGCAGCTCGTCCCATTTCACCTTTCTACCATGTGCTCTGGGGCTCCTCGTGGATGTTGGCACCATGCTGGTTGGACTTCGAAAATCATGAGCCAAATAAAACTCTTTTTTTAAGCCACTATCTAGCGTCAAACAGTCTGTTAAGCAATATAATAAAACATACACCTTGAATATATACAATCTTCATTAGATAATTATCTTAAGATAAAAGTAAAAACAAAGAAAGTGGTTTCTTTCCATATTAGTTATAGTGTCTAATGAAATTGAAAAGGTCCTGCTTCACTTGGCTATTCTGGAGACTTTTTTTTTTTTTTTTAGTTTTGAGGCAATTTTCTTTCAAAAATTGAGTTTTGTTTTATTTCAAAGTCAGTGGTATTGCAGTGAAATCTATATATAATACCAAATAATGAGGTGATCAATCAATCATTTTATTTTTTTCAGGATGCTTGTGACCTCTTCAGCTATCATTAGGTCAGTTTGGAGGAAACAGTAAATACATGTTTGTCTTTATGTAATCTTTTACTTGATGTTCTCCAAAGTAGAAAAAGACATTGTTCTGGTCCTACGCACTGAAAATCTGCTGTTACAGTACATCGACATTGAAGCATCTTCTGTAGAGTAGCACCCGTGACAGCAATCTCGTGGGCACTGGTCTCAGAAGGCAAGCTCTTGCCATTTTACAAAGCCAAATACCTTCCCAATCCTTCTGCAATTTTTGAGGAAAATAGCAAGTATCCAAGAGCTTTTGTTATAAAACCCTCCATGTCATATGCAAACACAACAGTTCTTTTTGCAGTGTGCCACATCCCAAAGTATAGGCCATTTAGCAGGTATAAGCACTTCTTTTTCCTCCATAAGAAGTTAACAGACTGGGTGGAATTTGTGGTGGTTTTGAACTGTTTCTGTTTAGCTAATTTACTGGTGCTTCTCATTATCTTTTCTGCAACAGAAGAGTTGCTTTGTAAATTTTTTAAGTTATTAAGCATTCAAGGATCTAGACTGCAGGGTATTAAATCAGAGTTCTTTCAAAAATGAGAAAGAAAATTAATGAAATTTTAATGTTTATTCTAATAGAAAAAAACAACTAAGAAAGAAAATTTTCTCATTAAAATAACAATATACAAAATAAGTGCTTATGTTTACCTGAGTAATCCTTGAAATTAAAGCTGGAGTTGACTTTGCAACATTTAGGCATTTCATTTTGTACAGATTCATTTTTATTAGTATGTTACCTAATCCACTTCCAGTTTTGCATGTTAATGTTTATAGGGCTTGGCTATGTTTTCTTGCCCTTGGAACATTAACCGTTTCAATACTAATTAGCTTTGTCTACGATGTGTAAAAGAATAAAAAGGATTTAAAAGGGGGAGATAAACTGTAACACAGTATCTGCCATATAGCTCCTTAAGTACAAATTCTATTTTCTTACTTGAATCTAGAGTAAGGATGTTGTGTTTAAAGACACAGAAAATTGGGCCACCCAAATAGCTCAGCGGATTAAAGTGCCTGCAAGAAGGTACACAGCCCAGGGGTCCGATCCCTAGGCTTGATGTGCTGGCCCTGGGCCTGGTGGCAAGCGCCTGCAATCCCAGTACTTGAGAGGCTGTAAATAGGAGAATTACTATGAGTCCAATCTAGTAGTGAGACTCTGAACACCCTGTAGACCCTTCCCTAAAATACAGAAAAATAAATAAATAATAAAAAAATAAAAACACAGAAAATTATGGTTCATGAAAAATTCCCCTTTATCTCTATCTAGCTTTTGAATTTGTTTCCTCTTTGTTTTGTATGATGAGGGTCACATTTTGTTAGTTTTGGCTTATTCACAAATGACAACCAAAACCATGAGATTAAAACATCAAATTTATTTCCAGAGCTTACTAGTCAATAAGGTAAGACAGCTGTGGATGTATTGGTTCAAGTGATGGAATTGTCACTGTCATCAAAGGAATCACTTCTCATTAGATTTAGCCTCATTCTCCAGTAAGACATCATCATAAATATGATATAGGATTCATTTCAAGAGATCAGACCTATTACATCAATACTGGAGACTGCTAGAAGATATAATTTTAAAGTACATTAAGCACTCTTAAACACATGACCCTTCTTCCCCCAGATACCTCTAAGGAAATGTAATTAAAATGTGGTGTTTTGTGGGGTGTTTTTTTTTTTTTTTTTTTTTTTTTTTCGGAAAAAAACTCATCAGCTCGCTACAACATTAGAATATTGCATACCACAAGTGTTTGACTTTATTCCACTGGCTTCAACAGTAAGTGCTTAGTACTTTTCTCTACTTATAATGGAGAACCTGAAATGTGTGGAGACATGCCTCAAATGATGAAGAAAATGTAAATGCATCTAGTTTAAGGGGAAATAGACTACCTGCTAATTGCTTCAAGAATTGAGTGATTTGGAAGACCTCAGGAGAGGGTTCATTTTTGTGATTTGCATACACTTCGCTCATGCTACCTGGCTTACCACAAATGCTTTGATGATGTTGCATGTGGAGTGTTCCTCACCAGAGAGTGAGAAGGATCCAGTGGCTCTGGGGACAGAGAGCTTCTTCCCTTTACAAGAGCTGCCCCTTGTTGATATCCAGCCCTTAGGAGAGCAGACTTCATGCTTGATAAATGATCTGGTTTGCTGATAGTCCTTTGTTTTATCATCACTATTGTTGCCAACAAGTAATTGGCTTGTAATTATTAAACTAAGATTCTTTCTTAGTTTAATTATAAAAAATACAGAGATAGCAAAAAAGAAGTCATGCTATTATTTTTATCTCCTTTCAGGGCTTTAAACATCTGGTCATAACTAGCCAAGGACTCTTAAACCATAAAATCAAATTTAAAGATGGTTATAGCTGCCTTTTATGCAGGTGGAAAATATTCCTTTCCCTTGAAGGAAAGGAATGGGAAGAAAGAGAAAACAGAGAGAAAAGGGTGGAGGGTGAAAGAAATAGAATGTATGCACAGAGAATGAATGTAAACACAGGGGAAATGCAGAGAATGAAATAAAAAAAAAAAAAAAAGATGGGGGAAAGAACCGGAAAGAAAAGGCAATGCCATGTGGGTAGAAATAAGGAAAAAGCATAAAAAGGAGTAAAACCTAAGTAGCAATCAGGATGAATACAGAGGAAGAAAAGAAATCAAAAGGAAGAAATATATAATATATATTATATAATCATATAATATGCTTTATACATTATATTACATTAAAAATGAAGCCAAACAACAGAAACCCCCGTATCTGCTGCAATTTATACTTAGACTGTAATGAAAAAAATCTGGCCCTATATTCTAATAGGATTTTTTGAATTTTGTAAACCCGTGTCTTCTTATTGAGAATATTAGCAAGGCTTAAGAGAATTAAACTCGCTCTGCACATAGCAGACCAAAAGTATTTTTAAACAATACCTTAAATTACATATTTTGGATATATATAAGAATAATAAAAATGTTAGCATTTTTCATTTGTCTTAAGTACACAATTGTGACTTTAAGCAGTATAAAGGGTTGCAAAGCATATCATCGATAAAAAATGCACTTTAAAAATTTAAAAGATTCATAAGGTTATCTTTCATTTCAGAGAAATCTGTTTAATATGAATACAAAAATGAATAAAATATAAGACCATAGACAAATCATCCTGTTTTCATGAACCTTGATCAGATAATAGAAGTTACATTTGTTACTGAAATGTGAATGAAGATGGAATTCAAGATAAGGTATTAATCATAATTAGGATGACTATGACAGGTCTGTGGTGACAAATACTTAACAAGTAGTAAGAATGCTTATTCATAACAAACCTCTTAATTAATTAAATTCTTTATTAAAAGGGCAACCTCTTAATAAGTTCAACATAAAGTTGGTATAACATGCTATTTGCATTTTCTCTCTTTTTATTTCTATTTTAGGAGGGTATTGTTAGCAAATTGAGATAAATCATTTAAAACATATAATTACTTGGATATAGTCGCATAGTAATTCCCTAAGCAATTGCACAGTTATAAGTTGTCAGTGTGCATATTAATTTATCATACCCACCAGCCTCATCTTCATTGATTCACTACTAGCTGTTAGAAAAACAGATTAAGAAGCACATGCTGCCCCTGTCTGAAAGTTTCATTGAGGCCCAAGTAGGGCAAACACTGCTTTCCAATTAGAATCCTGCTGTTTGCCAGGACTTGACAATGACTAATTACAGTCCTAAATGACTTACTATGTTTGAATGCATGATTATTTATAAATACATTTTAAAAACTGCACAAAATAATCTTCCCGGTTTAAATATGAAAGGCTACATCTTTTATGCCAAGGGCAAAACCTGTTGAACATCTTGAGGTCAAAGGAAAAAGGACATTTTAATGTTAGTGTTAGCATTTGCTTAAGTAAGCATTACCTTATAAAGAGTAAGTGTAGTAGATTAGGACTGAAGTTGCAAGACAATAAATGTTAGATTTAAATCTCAGCCCAACTGACTACCTACCTTACTTACTTTTCCTGTTGCTGAGATCAAATTCCCAACACCCAAAGTTAAAGGAAGAAAGGTTTATTTTGCTCACAGTTTGTAGAGGTTTCAGTCCATAGCTGGCTGACTCCAAGGCAGGGTGACACATGGCAGAGGGGCATCACAGAGGAGAAAAAGCAGTTCATGGTATAGAACATGAAAGGCAGGCAGCAGCAAAAGCAGCAAGCAGCAAGGGACAGCAGCAGCCCTCTTCCTGTCCCTTGTATTCTATCCAGGCTACATACTCATAGGGGGGATAGCACTCATACCCAGGGAGGGCCTTTTCATTAGTCATACTCAGAACTATGCCAAACCAATCTGTGGAGTAATTTAGTAATCACACATCCTTAATCTCAACATCACGTACTCTAGGTCCAACCACCTCTGAAAAGCCCCATCTATGACTGACTGAGGCTTTATGGGACCATCTGGACACAAACCGCAGGCTACCAATTTTATCACCATAAGATTTGGGGGGAGGAGTCACTGTTCTTAAAATATACAATTACTCTCTTAGGTCCTTATGCGAACTAAACAGTTAAAATGTGTGTACTACTGTACTTGAAACAGTAAACGCTAAGTAAATTTTGGTTTTCCTGGCTATTTTGTACCTCAGTGACAATAGAAATCAAGAATTATAGATCTTGACAATAAGAAGCTCAAGTACAATTTTTGAATATATGTAACTGATTTTTGGATTTTTTAAAACATCTCGGGGAATTCATTGGATCTAAATTAAGCACTGATTAGGTTCTACAAGTGAGGTATGCTGCTTTGCATGGGCAATAAGATGAATAAAATATGCAGCCATTAAGTTGGGCTCTGTTGCACTGTTAAATCAAACAGATAATGAAAATAGAGTGAGGTAGAGTTATGAGTTATCTTGTCCAAAAGGTTTTACACTTAAAAATGTAAAAATATTTGAAATACATATATGAGTAATTATTATGTTGCAGCCCACGCTTGTACAACAAAAATCAAATCTTTTACACATTCATGTGATAGACAGATCTAAAAGGGCACTCACTAATTTTCCACCTTTGGGTCCATCCTTTGGTATAATTATGTCCCTTTGAGCATGGACAGAAGCTGTGATTTGTTTCTAATGATTGAGGTATGAGAAAATGATGGACTGCTCCACTCTTGGGATGACTTTATGTTATGTAAGCCTTCGTCCTCGCAGACAGAAGTGGTTGAATCTCATGGCTGGCTTGAGAAAATAGACTATTTTGAAGAACCCTCGATGACCAAGATCTTCAGTTAGTTTCTAGAATTCCAGAGCGACCTCACCCCCATGACTGGCAAAAGTCAGGGACTCCTATCTTGTAGCCACAAGCAAATAAATTCTGGTAACCCCTGAGTAAGCTTAGAAGTCTACTCTTGTGCTGTTGAGCCTCCAGAGAACATAGCCATCTGACACCTTGATTGTAATCTTGTGAGAAGTTGAACAAAGGATCCCAGAAGCTGTGCCCAGATTCCTGACCGTAGGAACTGTGATTTAAGCCACTGAGTGGTAAATTGTTAAATAAGCATAGAAAACTAATACAACAGTGCCGTGCCGGCCCCGCCCGTGGGGCGGCGATTGATGCTGGGCATGGTGGCGCACGCCTGTAATCCCAGCTCTTTGGGAGGCTGAACACAGGCAGATTATTACAAGTCTGATCTACATAGTAAGACGCTGTAGACCCTTACTAAAAAA
>NW_004524671.1:6190392-6200768 GCF_000260255.1 Octodon degus | reverse complement strand
CACAGCTCAGACTCTTAGTGATCCTCCTGTTTTCAGCCTCCCCAGTGCTGGGATTACAGGGATGCGCCCCCCTCACACAGTCTAGGTGACCAGCTCAGCGTGCCCAGGTGTGGGGCCCACGTGATAAGTGGTGCGGGGAATTGAACTCCAGTCCCTGCGCTTTCCTAAGCAGGTGCTTAGTTCTTAGGAACTGTCTTGCCAGCCCTATTCTCATTTTTAAATTTCATATGCTGGAATTATTTCGTTCAATTATTTTTTCATTTTTTTCTCTAGGATTAAGAATTCTGATTACTTTTTATCTTCTTTTTCCTTTCGTTTATGGTTCATTTCTTTATTCTCTTTTCTATTCTTCTTTGAAATTGCCTAATGTTGGATATCTTCTCTTTGTTCTTTTTTTATTATATCTTTACCTTCTCTGTTTTATTTCTTAGGCCCTGGAAATCAACTTATGTGGACTTCAGTAATAGGTGGCCTTTCCCAGTAATCACCACTTGGATTTATTTAGTGTTTTCTTCTAGCATATTGGTCTTTAGATTCTAACTTCAGAGTGAAGCCTATCTGTCAGACTAGCTCTGCTGAAACCTGCAGTTTCATGCGGCATGCTTTCCACATCCCCGCACCCCTTTCAGTGGTCTCTGCTACAGCTTTAGCCTCCTCACAGCTTCGTGGATTCCCCTTTCAGGAACTTCCCACAGGGATTCTGAACCTGCCACGGATTTCCTGACCTCCCTGATTTTCCTGTGAAATCTCAGTGGGAGCCTCCATTAACCTCTAACTCTTCTGAATGCCTGAAAAGCAAACAAAACTGGACAGTTCCAAGGTTTGCTGCCAGACTGAGCAGTAAGCAGGTTCTACTGGACCTCACCTCACCAGCAGAGGACTGGATAGCTTAACCAGGAAACTTCTCAAGTGTCGTGAGTGAGCAGGACACCCTAAGGATTTCTTCTCAAAGCAAGTATAGGTAAGCTCTTTACCAGAACATAACATACACAGCCTCTGGTCCAATTCCCAGGTGAGTCCTCATTCTCATACAAAGCTGCATACACCGAGTTTTCACTGCTCAAACTTCTGTCAGCACTCTGGTATACTGAGCTCACATCAGAATCACCTGTTAAGCTCTGCTTATGGAATTCTAAGGCATCTTTATCCCTCACCTCCACGCCTTTCCAAATTACCCCAGAAAACCAACTCCAAAGGCTTTTGAAACACTATTAGGTACAGTCACAGCAATGACCCTCAGTCCCAATTTTCTTTTTTCCTTTCCCCCTTTTTTTTTTTTTTTTTTCGTATTTTTTAGGGAAGGGTCTACAGGCTGTTCAGGGTCTCACTACTAGATCAGACTCATAGTGAGCCGCCTGTTTACAACTTCCCAAGAACTGGGATTACAGGCACTCGCCACCACACCCAGTCTCAATTGCCATCTCAGCATGCCCCAGGGGCAGGGCTGGCACAGCAGGCCCAGGGATTGAACCCCCGGCCCCTGCACCTGCTTGCAGGCGCTTTAACCCACTGAGTTATTTGGCCAGCCTAGTCCCAATTTTCTATGTTAGCTTTTCATTGCTATGATGAAATACTTGAAAAAAATAACTTAAAGAGGAAAGCTTTATTTTGCCTTATTGCAGAGTTTGCAGGCAATGATTGGTTGGCTGCAATGCTCCAGGCCTGCAGGAAAACATGTGGAAGGGTATGGTATAAAAAAAACCAGTACCTCATGGTGGCCAGGAAGCACAGGGTGGAAGGGAAACCAGGATCAGAATATGGTCACCAAGATCATGTCCCCATAACTTACTCTTTATGACACTTTATCCAAAATAATTTTTCAATTCTCTATGGTAAGAAAAATTCTTTTTTTTTTTTTTTTTTTTTTTTTGGTGGTACTGAGGATTGAAAGAAAATTTCATTTGATACTTAATGAATTTTTTCTGGAGTACATCCTCATTGGAACTCGTCTTCTGCCTGATGGCATCTAAACTGCTGTTTTTTCAGCCTGCTGCAAAGCTGACATACTGAGGAGCTTCTTTCATTATACTCCTGGGAATTTTTTTTACCCTTCTGTATTTATCTCCCTTTTGGTTCCCATGCATTTTCTTTCTCACTATCCTTCCATGTCTTAGTAAAAAGCATACTCCAAGGGCCGGCCAGATAGCTCAGCAGACTAAAACGCCTGCTTAGGCAGGCACAAGAACTGGGATTCGATCCCCAGTGTGCCATGCTGGCCCAGCCCCTGGGTCGCACTGAGACAGCGCCTGAGACTGGGCATGGTGGTACACGCGTGTAATCCCAGTGCTTGGGAGGCTGAAAACAGCAGGATTGCTATGAGACTGATCTGTGTAGTGAAACCCTGTAGATCCTGTACTAAATACATTTAAGGAGAAAGCATATTCCAGGAGCTTTGTGAAAAAATGATATATATGAATGTATTTTTGGAGATAGTAAATACTGTAACTTTCTCATTCACTGAATAGTTTTTCTGGGTATAGAAATGTAAGTTGGAAAACATTTTTCCTCAGAATGTTGAAGACATTGCTCCATTATCTTCTAGTTTACAAAGCCACAGTTATAAAATCCAGTGCTACTCCAGTGTTTAATCCTTTGACATGTGTTTTGGTTACTTACATTTAAGAGCTTTCAGAATCTTTTCTTTCTCCAGTGTAGTAAACTTGGTCTTGCTGGGCCTTTAACAGATTTTCCAATATAGACTCAGTTGTGGAAATTTTAAAAAATGCATTTCTTGCAGAATTTTATTCTACTTCTCTTTTCTGTTCCTTGAGACAGTTCTTAATTATTTAAATATTGGAAAACAAAGCTGGTATTCTAAGTGTTTTCTTTTCTCTTTGTTCTAGAGTATTTTCTTGGCTTTATCCTCAGATTTTTCTTTGCATTTTTAATTTATTCTATCCTATGTTTAAGTTTTAATTTTCTTATAAGCAGAGTACTTCCCTTTTGCTTTTGTTTCATAGAAGCACTGTCTTTTTTATTTCTCTAAGGAAAATAATTGTCAATGCTTTCTCTGCCAAAGTATTTTTTATGCCTTCTGAATTCCTTTTTGTTCATTCATTCATTCATTCATTCATTCATTCTTTTTTGGTCTCTGTACTTCACATTTGAGGTTTTGTTTAAATGTTTGATTCCTGATTTTCCAAAATAAAGCATAAAATACTAATTGTAATCCCTCTGAAATTTACTGTCCAGTGGTCAGAATCTGGGCATTGTTTTTACATATGCTCTTAAATAATACCAACTGTAATTTTTCTCCCTTGGCTAACTATACTTCCTCAAAAAATTACTCAACATTCTAGATTAGTGTACGTCTATGTATGCAATATTCACAGATGTAGCATGGGAATAAAGTTAAGGTATTTCAAGATTACATCTTGTAAATTTCTGTATTTCTAATATAGTGCCTTACATATGACAGAAAACTTTGATGCTTAAGGGTCTAGAGCTTTTCTGTTTTAAAATCTTTATAAAATATACTGTCTCTTGCAAGTATGGTAGAAAAGTAATTGGCTTTCTCTTGCCAGGATGTTAGAAAGGTAGTTGTCTGGCTACTTAGTGCAGGATAAAAAATTGTTTTAAAGCATAAAAGTATAAGTTAAATTTACCCACATATTTTATTTAGTCCAATATATAATCAAGAAAAAAATTACTAAGTAGTCTATATTCTCTTTTACAAATATTTTATACTTATAGTTCTATAGTACACATTAGTTTAGACTCATCATGTTTCAAAGTCTCCAGAGCTACATGTAGCTAGTGGCTACTCTAATGATTAGCCAAACTTTAATGGGTATAAAATAAAAATAAATATCTGTTAGTAGAAAACAAGTTAAAATCTGTGCAAACTTGGGATACACAAAGATTTCTTAAATAATGAATACTGGGAACCAAAAAACAAATTACTATATGTAAGTTGGTCCTCAAAATTTTTTTTAAATCCTCTGCTTTTAAAAAGACATAGTTAAAAAAAATGAAAGGCAAAGCATCTATAGATATTCATGACCATGTATTTGGCAAAGGGCTCATTTCCAGAATATACAAAGAATACTTACAAGCCAATAACAAGGCAATTTATTTCATTTTCTATTGTTTAAAATTGTAATTTATTTATTTTATTTTATTTATTATTTTATTTTATTTTATTTATTTATATTTTTTAGGTGGAACTGGGGATTGAACTCGGGTCCTTGCACTTGCCAGGGAAGCGCTTATTCCACTGAGCCATCTCCCTGGCCCCTGTAATTGTTTTTAATTTTCTACGAGTACCTACTAGATTATGAGTTTCTGAAAAGCAGTAATGTTATTTTATTCTTTTTTTTATTTTTAGAGCAGAATGGTTATGCAATAGATGTGTATTAATTGAATGAATGTCCACAACTTAACATGTGCACATATCCATACAATGCTATGGTCAAATTCAGTGAGAACTTTAATTTGAGATTAAAGAAATTATTAATAAAATTAGAGGGGCTTCCAAGCCCCTCAATGGAAATGTCCATGAGAGCATAGACGTTGTAAATATTATTTGCCATAAAATATTTGTCCTCAAGAAAAATGTGCATTCATAGCGGGTGCCAAAGAAGTAGATGAAGGTTGAATTAGGGTGAATAATGTTTCCAAGTACTCTATGTTTACATTTAATTTCTTTTGAAATAGAAAGTCTTTTCACTTCGTTTTCTTACGTATACAAATACCAGAGGAAACAAGATGTTTATTTATTTAAATATTGTCACTTAATTAAAAATTCCCCAGCTTTTTTCTTAATATTATTGAAATAGAATATATAATATAAATAAACACTTAGCATAGTATCTTTAAGGACACAAAGTTCTTCAGAATTTTGTTAGTTTAAATGAACACACTGCCTGGGGAGGAGATAGCTTGTGGCATAAGTGCCTGCCTGGCAAATGCAAGGACCCAAGTTCAATCACCAGTACTGCATGCTTTCCCAGCCCTGAAATGCTGGGCCCCCCACACTGGCCAGAAAACGGGAGTGGTGGCACACACCTGTAATCCCAGTGCTGGGGAGGCCGAGACAGGAGGATCACTATGAGTCTGAGCTACATAGCGAAACTGTGGATCAATAGCAAAAATTAAAAAAAAAAAAACCCTAAATGAACACACTGACATTATTAGCATATAGTTAATCTTTAAAACATCAATAAAGTAATTTCACAGATAGATCGACCTATATAGTTAATAGTAGTATTCTGCTGGTTTTGTTTTTCTTAAGCATAAACTAGATACATAATTTTTTTTAAAATAGACCAGATGTCTTAGAGGTGAGTGAGATAGTTCAGATTCCCAAAGCTGCATTATGCATTGGCTTGGAAGCCCCTCTAATTTTATTAATAATTTCTTTAATCTCAAATTAAAGTTCTCACTGAATTTGACCATAGCATTATATACAATAAATTTGGATTTGTTTACACTCAAATTGGGCTGGGGAGATGGCTCAGTAGAATAAGCACTTGCCTGGCAAGTGTAAGGGCCTGAGTTCAATCCCTGGTACGGGAAAAAAAAAACCTAAAAACATTTGGATGTAGACTCCAGGTGAGAGTGATGTGTTGTTACAGGTTCAGCAGTTAACCCATCTACCACTTCGGTGGGAATACTGCGAAAGGGGCCCTTGTGCAAGTGTGGGGCCAGGGAATAAGGGAAATTTCTATAACTTCTGCTCAATTTTGTCAAAAAATAAAACTATTCTTAAAAAGAACTATTAAAATCTCTTTGAAAATTAAAGTTCTTTTATTTAAAAAAAAGAATGCTCTTTTTATATCAAAGGCAATATATAATCTTGCTATCCTATTGACCCCATACTTCTTCCTTTGCTGTAAAATGGTCCAGATTTGCTTGGGAGTAGATTGGGCTTCTAAAATGCTGCATTATTAAATCTAGTCACTTAGAGTTTAAACTTTACTATTGATTTCTAATGGACAAGAACATCTTAAATTTAGAATGCTTTCCTATAGTCTAGGGAGCCACATTTGTACTTCAGCTAACAAATCAACCACAGGATTGCTTTCTTGGTTCTTTTCTGTTTACATGATCTGTTAATTCTTAATTTCTTCTTTTGAAGAGAAAGTTTTGGGTTTTGCAACTTGCTATGTGGTTCTAATAAACTGAGGGAGAAATTGTGCACAAGTTTGGCTTCGCTTAAAGGGGGAAGAACTCTTAGTTTATAAATGTCTTAAGTATTTCCAATAAATTGGAGGTCACCACAAAAGATGTTCGGATAATAAATCTAGCCACTAAGTATACACTCCCTTTACCCAGCCGGCAGCCTCCTGGGACCATTTGTCTGCTGTTCATTATCTTGTCTGCATTATTCAACAGCTCTGTTTCTATGCAGTGGGCTTCGGGGGGCTTTTAACAGCTGCAGCATCCTCCAATTCTTAAGTCCTCTCTTTATAATAGAAAAAAAAAAAGAAGAAAGTAAAAAAGGAAACAGAAAACCTGTCTTTGATAGACAAGAAATACCTGTTAATTAAATCCACATCAAAACTAAGCTGATTTGCTTATTTCCCATTAACTGTATCAGTATTGTAGTATCTGAAGACTCAAAAGACAAAGCTTATATTAAAATGCTCATAACATAAGAACTTTAAAAAAATGTCCCCAAAAGGCATAATGAAAGCCTCCCCCACATATACATACATACATGCTTAATTTCTTGGAAATACTAAGTTTAAGTTCTCTTTTAAGAAAATTTCCCTCTCGTTCATAAAAGACCAAGAAAGTATTTTGTTATATCACAAAAAAAAATCTACTTCATAATCGAAAGAGAATAGGCTTTTTTTTTTTTTTTTTTGAACCAGGGATTGAACTCAGACCCTTGTGCTTGCAAGGGAAGTGCTTATTCCACTGAGCCATCTCCCCAGCCCTGAGAATGGGTTTTGAAGAAAGGAAAGAGCATATCCGTGAGGAAGCCTTTGCATACTGTTTATTTCAGTTAGGACAGTCACATGATCCCTCAGTAGAGCTTTTTTTCATAAAGATTGATATTATTCACCAGCATAATCTGTCTTAATGGAAATGTCTTGAATTTAACCTCAAGCTATTGTGGTAAAATGCAGTATTGTATTTTTCAACTTGATGATGGATAAAATAATTTTTCCAAAGGCCAAGACCAAGAAACCTACTTTTGAAAATAAAAGTATCTGATGACAAAAACTGTTAAAAATGGCCACAAGGATCAGACAGAGCAAGAACTAAGCTCACAAAGAAGCTAAAGGAAGTACTTATGGACTTAGCAAAGGACGACTTTTTCCCTTAAAACAGCAGTAGCAAACCTAGGGCACCTGTGCCGCAGCAGGCCTGCAGAGACTTCTGTTTCTTCTAAACTAAAAACCTCAGTATTCAGGTTTAATTACAGTGTTGGCATGTTATAAAAATTCAGTGGGCTTGGGGTAACAGAGTGGGTACTCAGTTTCTAAAAGGTTCACCATCACTGACCTAAGTTGGACAAGATTCAGAGTGCTAAGTCAAGAGTCAGAGGTATTTGAAAATTAATCAAGACTATGGCAACCCACTGTGATCAATACCAGGATCTTTTGGCAAAAAAATAGCAAAAAGTGGAGTTGAATCAAAGTCTATAAATAAAATAAAATTTAAAAATTGACCTAGCTCATGTAAATCATAAAGAATTATTAAGTTATCCATCATAATACGATTTATAATTAACATGAAACATCTATTTCTCTGCAAAAGCTATGCTTTGGACTAAATCGTATTCAGGACAAAAGTGGGGAGAAAGGAATCCTTGTGAACATGATAAAGTCATTTAAATTTACTCCTGTGGCCAAGAGATCCTCTGATCTTTAGCTAGAGAATAAGGCCTACAGAGGTTACAGTCCATGTCCAGAATGGAATGTCTTGATCTATGTATAATAAAAAGGGACTGCAATTTCCTAGCATTAGGTCATCATATTAAAAATCAAGGGAGCTTTTCAGCACCACCATTTGATCAGATTAAGATCCTTAGTTTTGTACAAAACACAGCTTGTTAGCCACCCAAAGTCTGAAAGCATCTCTAAAGTGTCATAGAAATGCTAAGTAGTCTCAGGCACCTGGACAATGCCTACCACCAAGTAAAAACCAAAGACCTCCTCAATTATCAGGATATTTGTTACTGGGGAAAATCTGGATAATTAACTGAGTCTGTGATTGGAAATATGTAAATAAATGCCAGGAAATTTTGTACAAATCCTTCTTACAGTTTTATTTGGACCTCCACAAGCACTTTAAATGCTCTGATAGCAAATAAGTCCTCTGTCACTTATTCTCTAAAATATAAGAATACCAGTACAATAAAACTGTAAAAGCTACACACTGCCTTCAGACCTATCTTCAGAATTATTAAACATGGCAAGTCTAAAGCTGCTTTCTGAAACTGTTAAAGTTGAGTTTGTATAAATAGCATTTGCTCCTGAGGATCAGATCCAATTTTGCATTTCCTTCTATATTAATTCCCTTTCTTAGACAGGCTAGACATTAAATCTTGCAATTCAGAGAGTTTAGTTTTCATTACCACTCTTTGGTATGTAATCAGCATAAAATAAAAGGTTTATGATAGAACACATTTAAAGAGTCTTCAGCCCTCAAAACTAGGTACCCAGATTGACTTTGTGAAAATAACTTCTATGCTTGTTTTGCTTTTGTTCTTAATTTCACCACTGCTAGAGTAAAGACAAAAGTTTCCACTGTCAAGGAGAAGATAAACAATTAGTCAATATTTTGTTGGCAGGTTTTCATATTATTCACTAAGCAGGACAATTTATCTAACAATAAGAAAAATTCTGGACTGTTCCAAATGTGGTATTTTATCCAAAAATCTCTATTTAAGAAGGCTTTCCACTATTAAAAAAGTCTTCGTTAGTCAATCATGTATAAGTAAGGAGAGGAAAAAAAAAAAGAGCAGGCCATTTTTAAGTATAAATGAATCAATATGATGCTAAGCTAGATTTTTAATTTCACAGCGGTTTTTACAATACTACTCAAACTTCGACACCTGCATTTTCCTTTTTAGGCACTTTTTTTTTTTTTTTTCTTCCTTGCGGAACCAGGGATTGAACTCAGGCCCTTGCGCTTGCCAGGGAAGTGCTTATTCCACTGAGTCATCTGCCTGGCCCTTTTTTTGCATTTTCTTTTTTAAAGAATTCCTGGCTGCAGAGTAACTGGAGCCATCTTTGATCAATCACAGTGTTCCTTGTATCATAGTAGTGTCTGCTTCACTCTGGCTTCTGAATCAACACAAGAGAACCACAGGGGCTTAGGAAGAGTGAGAAAGGCTCAAGGGAGATAGCTAATGTTCTTTTTTAATTTATTAACTTTGAGGTAGATAAGTATCTGTGTGTAAATTGTTAATAAAAAACAGACATTATTAGTGTAGAACACAGAGAGACTCTAGCATGAAGCATTGGCTAATGACCCTGATAAGTATATGGTAACTCAATTACTATTTTGTATTGACATCCACATCCTTATCAGTGAAATATGACTGTTTTTAAGAAGGAATTTAAGCCAGGGATATAGCTCAGCGGCACAGCACCTGCCTGGCAAGTGTGAGGTCCTGAGTTCAAGTCCTGATATACCTGCCCACTCCCAAAAAGAAGGGACTCAGCACAGATGTGAAACATCTACCACATATTACACCCAGATGTTCAAATTATGATCCATGGGTCAATGCTACCTATTAATTAATTGTGCTCATATAACATATTTAGCACATAATCTAAAGAAACCAACATTTGTGAGACACAAAATTCAAATTTCAGTGTCCATAAATAAAGTTTTATTGGAACATTGTTATGTAATTTCATGTCCCCCAAAACTTCATTCCTGTCATAGGCAGGGATTTTTCAGAGGTGGCTGGATCTAGAGTGTGCAACACTGGGATTGACTCATGGGGCAATAGAATCAAGGGTACTAGGATTAAGGGTGTGAGTTCTACCCTCCCTAAGCAGTCTTGATAAGATATAGGGGACAGAAACAGCTGTACTAGCCCCTTTATTGCTTGTTTGTTCTGTCTTCTACTTGCTATGAAGTGTTTTTCCTCTGTGATGCCCCTCTGCAAAGCCGCACTGCTGTGGAGCCAATGAATTACAGACTGAAACCTCTACAAACTGTGAGCTACAAGAAACCTTTCCTTCCATAACTTTGGGTTTCAGGTATTTTGTCTCAGCAACAAGAAAAACAACTAAGACACAGCCATGCTCATTCATTACACATTGTCTATGCTGCTCTTTTGCAATGGCAGAGTAAAATAGTTGTGACAGGCACCATTTGGCTTGCATAGCCTAAAATGTTTACTGTGTGGCTCTCTATAGGCAGTTAGAGATTTCTGAGCTAGACTCTGCACTGGGAAATATATATAT
>NW_004524671.1:6184580-6190292 GCF_000260255.1 Octodon degus | reverse complement strand
TAATTATAACAATATACATATTTGAACTTAAGCAGTCATAGTTCCAAAATGTTCTAGAATTTAAATTTATTCTTCAGCATGGTTGAATCAATTGTGTACTTGCATTTCAATTAAAGAGGGTTCTATCTCTCAAAGAAACATATGTGCCAATAATTTTTAAACCTTGCAATTACTGGAACAGTAATGCAAAGTTTAGAGCTTTTTCCTATTTCTTGTCTTCAAAAAAATTATTTCCTCTCTCTACCTCTTCATAAATTTTATAAAATTGGCCTATAGCAGTTGGAAAATTCCACAACCCTTAGAAACAAATCAAGAAAATGCTACCTTCTCCTCAGGCAGTGTCAAGAGTCCTGTAATATATATACTTTCCCAAACAAGGCTGGCAAACTTGGCCACTGAAGCAGCTGTAAAAATGGAAATGCAATCACAGAAGGAGTTATCAGACTCATGAATTGAGGCGTCTTGACACTACTTGACATTCATTCTCAATTACCAAGTTCAGGCTTCTTGCTTTCATTGAGCAGCACTACAGAGCACCTCACATAAATGAGTGGATTCGGGGCAGCCATGATGAAGTAAGGAGAATGCTTCCCTTCTTCAAAGGACTTGGGTCAGGCAACAAAGCACTAGGCATTAAATTATTTCTGACAGCAGCCACAGGCTTTTAGAATGTAACCCATCTCTTTCAGATGTTTATCTTTGAAGAAACCACTCACATCTTTATTACAGTCATAAAGTCTGTTGTAATGATAAAAATAAAAGAGACATTTAACCTGAATCTACACACGGGAGCAGAGTTCTGGGTGGATTAACTGCCTTGCCTCATACTTTCTTTACTTCTAATTTATAAGGTGACACATGTGGGAAGTTCAGACTGAAAGATGACTGGGAGTGAGAGAGATGTCAGAGGACTTGACTCCCTTACAGCACAGGTGGAAATGGTAGGGAGAGATGAGTTTTGTCCAGGGGTGTGTGTGTGTGTGTGTGTGTGTGTGTGTGTGTGTTGCAATTTACCATTAACTATATGAATCATAAGATCAGACTATCTATGGCTTCTTTGGAATTTAATATTGCATAAAATTGTATAATATTAGAACCTCAAAGAATTTACCTGCTACATATTCATGTTTTTACTGAGGGCTTCAGACAGTGTGATAAACAAAAGAGATACATGACTAGGAAATGTGTTCAGTGCTATTAAAGAAAAAAAACCAAGTATTTTCAGTGAGTCTAGCAGGAATGAGTTCTACTTGGGGATGGGTAAGTATCAGGCAAGGTCTCTCTTTGCCTTAAGTGGAGAGCTAGCGAAAGAGAAAATACTAGACAGGAGAAATGATCTTTGACTAATGGGCCAATGGTGGAAGGAGGGTGATTCTTTTCAAGTGAGTGACTAGGTCCCTAAGGTTTAGGGGCATATCCCATAAACTTTGGTATCAATGAAAGTAACATCATGATTCCAGTTGCCACTAATAGATATTGAGATTTCTTTTGCAAGAGAGAAATGTGCTAAGAGCTAAATTACTTAAATTGTAATTATGTACTGACTTCACTCAATCTTGTATTTAGTCAGAAAACTAAAGATCTGGAAAGTGCCTGACACATAATTAATTAAATGTGTTCAATATCTGAATTTTTTTTTCAGCTTTTTGGCATCACCTCAGTCACAACAAGAGATTATAAGGTGGGGGACTGTAAAAACACTTCATATCGGTGCCTGCATCATTGTGGCTAGGACTCTTTGGTTCCATAAACCATGTGCCCAGGAAAAGGATCAAGAAGACCAGAATTTCAGGTCACATAACCAGTATATTGCCTATGAAATTACAACCGATGCGTTCCTTTCTTGTACATAAAACTGTGACATATCACTAAGAAAAAAACAGCAACCCAATGGGAGAAATGAGCAGAAGACTTGTACATGCACCTGACATGAAATACAAACAGCCTTAAACAAAAACATGTGGCCAGGGATGTTGGCAGAGAATGTTCTTTATGTGTATAAGGCCTTGGGATTAAAACCCAGGGCCAAAACAAAAGGAAATATTTTATCCCTATTCTCCATTAAAGAAATTCAAGTTGAAGGTCAGCCAAATAACTCAATAGATTAAAGTGCCTATAAGCAGGTGCAGGGGCTGCAGAGGCCGGGGTTTCATCTCTGGGCCTGCCATGCTGGCCCTGCCCCTGGGGTGCACTGAGAGGGCAATTGAGACCGGGCATGGTGGTGCAGGCCTATAATCCCAGCTCTTGGGAGGCTGTAAACAGAAGAATCACTACAGGTCCAATCTAGTAGTGAGACTCTGAACACCCTGTAGACCCTTCCCTAAAAATACAAAACATAAGAGAAAAGAAAGAAATTCAAGCTGACACTATTTTTGAGATATCATTATCAAATATTTAGTTAACAGAGATTAAAACATACAATGTACAATCACAGCAAGGGTATGGGAGACTTAGAAAAAAACTATTAGAGTAAAACTGGTTCTCTCTATTTGTAAAACAATCAGTAAGTACAATTATGAAGATGTTTATGGTAACTTTTTATTTATTCATTTCAAAAGGTATACATATGTTTCAAAGCATCAGGCTGTACATGGTAAGTATATATAGCCCTTATCAATTAAAAATGCAAAAATAATATTTTAAAACATGTTTTAAATGTTGTTGGGTTTTTTATTAATTTTATTGAGAAACAAATAGCAATGAGACAGTTTCAAAACCAATTAGTAGGACAGTTTCAATAATATATACATTGCATATTGTTGTCTTCTTAGTGGTCATTCATAGTACAAGATGCAGGCATATCCTGTCCAAACACTATTAGTACAAATCTTTCTTCTCATTGAATTAAGAGAAAGTAGCTATATATCTATCTTAACTATTTTGTATATACAGACACAAAATGGTCCTCAATTTATATCCCCTTTGTTTAGTTTTGTTGGAGATGGGTATTCCACTGTCACTTAAATATAGTAGGTGCATGAATTCAGCAAAATAATCTAATATAGTCCAGTAGTCCATAACAATAGTGGGTTATCTGTAGGACTGGCAATGTCAGAAGTTGTTGCCTTGAACCTTTCACAGCTCAGCATATTAATATGGCTTTACTTTTTATACCTCATTTTTATAATTTTCTGTTGGATGGTTAGACCAAGGTAAAGCAAGACCTATATAACAAGAAATGTAATTTTTGTATTTGACAAGGTCAGTCAAATCACCTCAGGATTTACCCTGAAACTTTGTACCACAGTTTGTAGATCCTTTGTCAGTGTCAACCATCTGGATGAGTCATGGCCATTGCTTGACCAATTTGCTCTCTGTGAAAGCCTGAGAGAATGTTTTCTCTCCATGTGACTCTCCTTAGGCACACTCTACATTGTCAATCACTTTCCTCTGTAGCCCCATAATCTCCTTGATCAGAAAATTTCGGGCATCACTGAGTTACAGGATGATACAGTACAGGTTCTCTTATGTTCTGAATTCTCACTGACCTTGAAAGTCTAGGGCCAAAATGTTGGCTGTACTTGCAGCCCTTCTTTTTCTCTAATTTTTGGTCTGCAAACTTAAGTTGTTAACCCTCCAGAAGAGAAGCTTAATATTGTTACTACCCTATAACATAGGAAGTGGAGCTTAACCTCACTATTTGTCTGAATATCAAACATCTTAGACATAACATGGGGCAGGTATTTTCCGCCAAGTATTGATATGTTGAACTTTAAATCCCTACAGAATATGAAGAAAAAACAATTTAAAAAAATTTTTTAAATGGAATAAAGAATTACATATTTTTACACAGAAATTTAGAAATCTAACCATATACAGCATTGTAGCAGGACAATCTAACAAATGGTGCTGGAAAAAGTGGCTCTCTACATACTGCAAACTAAAACTTGACCCAGGTCTATCACTATGCACTAAGCTAAAGTCAAAATGGATTAAAGGTCTAAATATTAAAACAGAAACACTAAATCTCCTGGAAGAGAAAGTAGGAAGAACTCTTGAAGACATAGGGGTAGGCAAAGAGTTCATGAACAAAAATCAAATTGCACAGGTAATACTTGAAAGAATTAACAACTGGGATCTGCTCTTATTGAGAAGTTGTTGCATGTCAAAAGAAATTACCAACAAATTGAAAAGATAACCCACAAATTTTGAAAAAAATCTTAACTAATAAGCACTCGGACAAAGTTCTGCTCTTTAGAATTTATAAAGAACTAAAAGCATTAGGGTCCCAAAATTTAAAAACCCAGTGCAGAAATGGGGATCTGAGATGAACACACACTTCTCAGAGGATGAAATTATAGAAGTGAATAAATATATAAGATAATGCTCCACATCACTAGCCATCCATGAAATTCAAATTAAAACAACACTAGGATACCATCTCACCCCAGAAAGAATGGCTATCATAAAGAAATCAACCAACAACAAATGTTGGAGAGGCTGTGGGGAAAAGGGAACCCTTCTCTATTGCTGGTGGAACGTAGACTGGTGCAACCATTATGAAAATCAGTGTGGAGACTCCTTAAAAAACTAGGGCTGGAAATTCCATTTAAACCAGGTATCCTCCTACTGGGAATTTGCCCAGAGGAACTGAAAACATCATATCATAGCGATATATGTGTACCTATGTTTATAGCAGCACAATTTGTGATAGCCAAATCTTGGAAACAACCAAGATGCCCATCACCTGAGGAATGGATGAAAAAGATATGGTATTTTTATATGATAAAGTATTGCTAAGCTATAAAGAATGATAAACTCCAAGCCTTTGTATTTAAGTGGATGCCACTTGAAGATATACTCATAAGTGAAATAAACCAGACCCACATGTGTAAATATCATATAGTCTCCCTAGTGTAAGAACTCAAAAGAAAAAATAAAAATAGAAAGGTATAACATGATTAAAAGGAAAGCAAGAACTTAAGGATTAAATGTTGTTAATATATACAACTTTGTTAACTGAAACAATTTGGAAAATAATAAAAAATACAAAATGGATATTTAAAAGTTTTAGTTTGACATCGTTCAGGAATAAGGTAAGTCTCAGCCTTCTCTGAAGACCTGACCCATTGTTAGGGCTTACATCTAGATGTCCCCCCAGAGCTACATACACTCATAGATAGAATTTTTCAGAGGTGGCTGGATGTAGGGCATGTGATTATGGACTAAGGGTATGCGAATATGGATTAGGGATGTAATCATTAAATAAGCCCACTGATTGACTGATTTAGCATAGTTCTGGATATAGATAATGGAAAGACCTGCATTGAATGTGGGTGGCATCACCCAAAAGGCTTTTAGCCTGGATGGAATAAAAGGAAAAGGAGGAAGTTACTACTACTGCTGCTTCACTGCTTGCTGTCTTTTGCCTGTCAGACAATGAGCTGTTTCTCCTCTGTGATGTCCCTCCCATGCCACCCTGCCTTAGAGGCATCTAACTACAGAGTATAACCTTGGCAAACAGCTTAAATAAGCTTTTCCTCCTTTAACCTGTGAGTGTGGGGTATTAAAACAACAGTGTGATAGGCAAATCTTACAAAGAACCCAAATGCCCGTCACCTGAGGAATGGATAAAAAAAGTTGTGGTTTTTTTATACAATGTAGTATTATCTTATTGTTTCTATGATGACAAAAGTAATGAAGACAAACAATATATGAGGGTCGGGATATAGCTCAGAGGCATAGTGCCTGCCTGGAAGAGGAGGAGGAGGA
>NW_004524671.1:6164761-6175270 GCF_000260255.1 Octodon degus | reverse complement strand
GCCGGCGCAGGGTAGCAGGAAGCTCTCCGCACACTCACCGGACCTGGGCTAGGACTGGGTCTGGGGGCTCCCGGAACTCGGCAGAAAATCCTACTCGGTGGGCGGTGTGGGGGAGGCACTGCGGAATGGTGGGGGGCGGCCCAAGGGGCTGGGAGAGGGTCCGGCCCACGCTGCGCCTGGGCTGGGACTGGTCCCGCCGGCGCAGGGTAGCAGGAAGCTCTGAATCAGTGTATATTGACTAAAATTTTTATTAGCCAAAGATTAATCGTAAAGTTTGTGAAAATTGATAACACAAGAGGGCCAGTTGTACCTATAAGACATAAATATATAAAGAAAATATATTAATGCTATATTTTGACCTCATAGTTTCTTCTGTACTTGAAAAATTTCAGTGTTTCCCCAATTTCATTATCTCAGTTATTCAAGCTTATTTTTCATATGCATATGACTCAAAGAGGAATTGCCAAAATTGGAACTAGGATCTCTCTATACCTTCCCATTGTAAATCAAATGCAGTATTTATTTTGTTCTGCTGATATCCTAGAAGTCAGGACTCCATTTTCCTATTCTGGAAGTACCCTGGGTTGGGGAGATAGCTCAGCAGCATACATGCCTGCCTGGCAGATGCGAGGTTGTGAGTTCAATTCCTGGTTAACAAAAAAAAATTAGAAGTACCATATCACTCCTAGTCAGAGTACCTTCTTATCCCCAACATTTATATATTTCTTTCCACTGTTTGCAAGCCTGTCTGTTCTGATGACCTATCTTTAATAATTTGAATATCATATGTATGTATATATATATATATATATATATATATATATACCTACTTAGGACTGAGTTCTCAAAATTTTTAGATTCCAGGGAATAACTCTATTTTGAAGATTAATGACATAACCACTGTGGAAATCAGTATGAAGATTACTCACAAAACTAAGATTGACCTAGCTATTCCCCTTCTTGGTATCTTCCCAGAAGAATTAAAATGTTATTCCACTGCAATATGTGTGTACTCCTGTTTATTGAAGCACAATTTGTAATAGCTGAGTCTTGGGAACAATCCAAATGCCCTCAACTGCGGAATGGATAAAAATGTTTTGGTGTTTTCACGTAATATTACTAAGCTATAAATAAGGATAAACTTCAGACGTTTATTGGTAAGTGAATGGGACTTGAGACCATATTCACAGGTGAAATAAATCAGACTCACATGTGTAAACATCACGTTGTCTCCCTGGTGTGGGTAACTGAAGGAATAAAGACCAAAATGTACGATAGATATTGTGAAATGATAAGAAATTTTTCAAAAGAAAAGAAGAACTGAGGTGGGGGTGGGGGAAAGGAAGGAAAAGGAAAAATTGGTAGGAAGGATAAAATGGAAACAAAGCTCTAAATAACGAGAGGAAGAGGGACTGGAAGGAGGAGGGGATTGGGAAAAAAACAGGAACAGAAATATATCATCTACAGGTACAAATTTCCTATGATGAATGTGATCATTATTTGTATCTAAAACATACCAAAAAAACTTATCTAAAGAAGATTTATTGCAAAACATAAACATTAGTCAAGTGACTTACTGAGTTTAGTAAAAGATAAAACTGCAGAATAACTGAATAAACATTGAATATTCACCATTGTTTAAAATTGGTCCAAAAAAGCAGCTGTTTTCTATATGTAAGCCTGCATTTCAACTTCATTATGTTTTACTCACATTATATGGTGACAGATACATTTCCTTGTCACCACAGTTTTTTAATTATATTGTAATGATTACATATTACACTACTTTATGAAATTATGAAACCATCACTTTTTTAAACTATGAGATTATCACTTCAAGATGAAATCTAGAGACAGATCTGGTGGTGCACACCTGTAATCTCAGCTCTCAGGAGCTGAAGCAGGAAGATCTGCCTGAGTTTGAGGCCAACCTGAGCTATATAGCAATTGCAAGTGCAGCTCAAACTACATAGCAAGGCCTTGTCTCAAAAATAAATAAATAAAATTAAAAAGAAAAATAAATTTAAAAGTAGTACCATAACGTGCTTGGCAAACCTCACTATTTGAACTTATATAATATAAACCACTAACATACTATCTAGTTTTTCCAGGTTATTATTATTTTAATGATCTATGCTCTTGAAAATATTATAATCCTAAGGTGTGAAGTAACAGAGTTCTGTTTATAAAATGTGAAAATGTACCTTGAAGGTATAAATTGCATTCTGAATAAATGCCAAATGATTTTGATTTGTTTAACATAAAATTTAATTTGCTCCTTAGGTATTTCTATATATTGCTTTTGTAATAGATTGGAAAAGAGAGCAACCTTGGAAAAAACAGAACACAGTGAATTTAGAAGACAGTAAAAGAAATCCTACTTGTTGCCATTGTGTTAGGACTTAAGATCCAGTAATAGCAGTTCAGAAAGTGCTACTTGGAGCTGGCGAGATAGCTCAGTGGACTAAAGAGCCTGCTCAGGCAAGCTTAGGCAAGCTCAGAGACCACAGTTCGATCCCTGGCACCACAGGCCACGCCTGCCCCACCCCAGGGTGGGCTGACCCAGCATATGCTTATAATCCCAGTGCTGGGGAGGTTGAATATAGGAGGGTCTGAGCTGCATAGTGAGAGCCTTCAACAATCAAATACATTTTAAAAAAAAATGCCACTTGAGTGCTTCTGTTACCCTAACGGTTTGAGACTCTAATTGCCACCAATGCTTTAGTCCAGAAAGTGGTGCGCTTTTGTCTGAAGGTTGAATCCCAATCAACAAAGTTTATTCCAGCAAAATTTTATTGCACCAAAGCATAACACATTTTGCCAAGCCTGGTCATGCCAACGCAGATCATTTAGTGTATAATTGGCTACGACTGGCACTCAGACAAGCTGTGACATTTCTTGTCAGCAACTGGTTACTCCTTGGAAAGTCAAGGAAACAATTACATGCTGCAAAGGATGAACTGGTATGGTAAGAAATGAAACATAAAACACGTCAGCCCTTCCCCCCGCAAACAGGTGTGAGGGAAATTGTAATACCTGATGTCCTTTTCTACCCAGTCCAGGAAGTCAATAAAAAAAGTACTGACTTGTGAAATAAAAAATGAAGTCTGTTGAGAGAAGGCAAATGAAATAAAGATAACATTGATTTAAAAGATAACATTAATAAGATCCAGAGACCACCTGATATTAAGGGAAGGTGAGTTATCGTTTTGGCATCTTTTGAAAAGGTTATCATTCTGTTGATAAGTTCTTCAAAAAGGAAATAGACTAGGACCATATGAGAAAACACAAGCTAAATCCAAAACTATGATATCAAAAGACTATTTTAAGTGTTTACTTTCTCTAAAAATTAAATGCAAAATAATATAACAAAGATGTGTAATTTTGACTCTCTCAGCGAAGAGTAAAAAGAAATTTAATATTCAGTGTGGGCAAGTGTTTAGATAAACAGTCTCCTACACTACTGATGAAAATAAAATGCTGAGTGGAATGAATGGGTAAAACTTTCTTAAACAGTTCATACTCATGGGCTCAACTTACTGAGAGCCACTTACACACGAATGAAAAACTACACATATGAAGATGTTGCCTGGAGAATAATTTAGGATCAAGAATAATTGGAGTGCTTGCTTCAGCAGCACATATAATAAAATTGGAACGATACAGAGAAGATTAGCATGGCCCTGAGCAAGGATGACACGCAAATCTGTGAAGCACTCCATATTTTTGTTTAGACAAGATATCATGTTTGCATCTTGTACTATGAGTAACTACTATGAAGACAACAATATGAAATGTATTAATTATTGTAACTGTCCTACTAACCTGTTTTGAAACTGTATCATTGCTACTTCTTTCTTAATAAAATTAATGTAAAAAATAAAAATAAATTTAAAAAGAAGAATAATTGGAAACACTAAAAATTCATGAAACTAAGCAAATGGTCATATGCTCATCCCACAAAATACTATATATACATTAGAAAGAATTCAAGACCACCTTATAGAATGTCCAACATATAGTAAATGAAAATGCCTATAATAGTATTGCCATAATAATAACAGCTATAATAAAAGTTAATGCTGTATGACTCCGAATATGTGACATCTGGAAAAGGCTGGAGGAATGGAGAGGGCGAAATGATCAGTGGTTAGCTAGAGTTAGGAGAACAAGAGAGAAGAAGAATAGGCTGAAGCCCAGAGGAATTCTTCAGTAAAATTATTATTTATGACAATGTAATAATAGGTATGTTCATTGTACCTTTGTCAGAATTCATAAAGTGTACCATACCAAGAGTAATCCTAAAACAAGCTATGGGCCTGAGTAATAATGATACGCTGCTATAGGTTCACGGATTGTAACAAACATGCCACTTTGGTGGGCGACATTAGTTGGAGAGGTTGGTGGGTAGGTAGGGAGTATATGGGAATTTTCAGTACTTTCTACTCCATTTTTCTGTGAACCTAAAATTGCTCTAAAAATATTTTTTTGATAATTTAAGTTAAAATCTCAGAACTTTAAAAGTAAGCCCCTGATAAGCATTATTTCACAAGAACCTAATTGTCACAAGAATCTTACGTACAAGATATTATTTTTTATCTACAGATATAGAAAGTCTAAACAATTGTCCAAGGATGAGGGTAAGAACCAGAGTTGGGTCCCAAACCCAGACATTCCTGGCTCCCAGGTCCATGAGTTCCATGGGCCTAGGGTTTACTGAGCTCTCAAAAACCTCCTAAAGTATAGGATGACCTAATTTCTAGAAGAAGAAATAACCTAGTAAATACATAAAAAATACTATAGTGTTAATCAAGTCATTAACATCCTTTAGCTATCAAAAACAAAAATTATGATGATATATTGTTTATTTCTACAATGTAAGTTTTGTGATGACATTTCTGGTTTCATAATAAGAAAAATCGGTAAGGTTTTTGAAGGCTTTCTCTCTGGAAGTTGATTACAAAACAACACTGTGAAATGACTGATATGTTTTTAATCAATGTTTTGAAAATTTCTGAATACAGGAATTCCCAAATGCCTGCCTGTAAACTGATCGTGTCACAATCATCCAAGGAATATTTTATTGCACATACCTATTTTTGAGACCTAGATGCCCCATCCTTACCCAGTTCAGCACATCTGGGATGGAGCTCAAGAATTTACAATTTTCAAAAGCTCCCCAGGTGATTCTGATACCCAGCCAGGTTTGGGAATCACTGTCTAAGGGAACATGATTTATGTAGATCAAAAGAAGAAAGAGAGAAAGTATACCATATGGTATGTTAACTCTTCCTTTCATTTCATTTTAAAAGAGATTTGATGAGAAAAAGCTTATATAACAGTTTACAGAATACATAATTCAATACATACCTTTATCACTAAAAAGGTGCCTAAAACTTTATTCACCTTAAATATAGCAATAATTCATTTTTACCTTGGAAGGGAAGAAGTGTTTGTAAGATTTTGTAAGTGAGTAATTACAAGGAGGTGGCATTGGTGTAGAAATAGACATACAGACCAAACTAACACAGAATATAGCCAAGGACAGATGGGTCATTGTGGGTGGCCATGGGTTATTGGAAATGATGGTACTGGACAGAGGGCTATTTATGGAGTGGATGGGTTAAATCTTATACTTAGCAGGGTGTCTGGCATATACTGGACATTCAGACTTTTTTTTTTTTATGGCCAGCTCAGCCCACCCTGGGGGCAGGGCTGGCGTGGTATATAGTTCCAGGGATGGAACCATGGCCCTGCAATTGTCTAACCTTGTGAAACAAGTGCTTGAGATTGCTTGGCTATCTCACTAGCCCCAGACTTTTGCATTAAAAGAGCAATGGCTTCCTTAAACTCTCTTGAAATCTCTTCTTAGCTTTTCTCCATCATCAGAGATGTTGGTCACTTTCATTAGTCCGTCTTCCTCTTCTTTCTCCACCTTCCACCAAGTGCTCCTGTTTTCCTGGGTTGTTTCTTTCTCTGACTTTTATTTGCTTCACATTCTACTCACCTTCCAGGATAACCTCATCCATTGTCATGACTTTGACCACAAAAAGCAAAGAGAAACCTCCAAGTTTATTTTTTCCAGGGGAGGTTTTCATCCCAAATTCTACACTGATGCTTCCAAAACTTAATGGATTTGAAAAACACAATACACCTAACATATCAATTTCTTAATTATTTTGTTACCATAATCTAAATTAATTGAAATACTACCCCAAAAGTTCCCCAAGGTAGAAATTTGTCACACTTAGCTTTGTCTTCTCCCTGTCAACTGACCACCAGGTCCTATACAGTATGCCTATAACATATCTCTTGACAACTCTCCATCCCAGTTGCTCTATTCTTACCTCTCTTATTGTAACTCTCCTGTGTCATCTCTGTACTTCCTGTTTTCCTCTAGCCTAATTCATCCATCATACTCCAGTGCAGAACAGCTTCCCTTTAAATAAAGCTGATTAGGGGGCCTGCCCCTAGCTCAGTTCTTTAAGTGGCTGCTTTGACAAAGCAGTCAGGCTCAGGTTGCTGTGGTTCGATCCTCACAACTCAAGCCAGCCAAACCTGTCCTGAAGGCATTGGGAGCAAAAAAAAAAAAAAAAAAAAAAAAGCTGGTTAAACTTTAAGGGCTTTGTGGGTGGTAGGTGTGCACTAGGATCTTTTGCTCTGATACTAGGACTTGAGTACTTGACTGTGTGGAATTCACTCACTGAATGGGGTGGACACTGTTGGGCCCTCTAGCTACAGGGGTCACTGCTCTGTGGGTATGACCTGCTTTGGGTTCCTGGAGTCCCACACCCTCTCTAGGCAGACCTTCACTGACCTGGATGAAATCCACATTTCCCAGACTAGAGTCTGAGTGTCTAGAGCCATGTTTCCTTCTGGTTCTTTCTGGGTGTCTGACTTGAAGTTTTGTTCTCCTCTGGGTTAGATCCCACAACAACGTGGGCAGGGTTGCTCTCCGTGGGCACAGGAGTACTGCGTGGCCTTCCTGCACAGTGCCTGCCTCACCCAAGTGGGCAGTGCCACCTCATAGCTACTGGGCCTCCCCTGAGCCTGGGAGCCCTTGGGTGGACCAAGACACATCACAAAGACTGGTCACCCTACTGTATATGTGTGCGTGTGTGTGTGTGTATGCACACATGAATGAGTGTGTGCACAAATGTGAGCATATGTATGCTGCCCTGCATTCCTCCACATGGACCTTCTATACTACAATTGAAGATGTTGCCTCCTGTTATACATTCTGGGGAAGGCCTTAGGTGTCAATAAGTGTAAAGTTGGAAGCAAGATTTTTCTATCATGTGGAGTAGGTATTTTTTATACACTGAGGGTTGAACATTTTTTTAATACTTTCCAGAGAGAAAAACTATCTGTGTATACACATGAAAAAAATATGTATAATATATAAATACTGGAGCCCTGCCTTTCTGTGCCAGGTCCCGGCCCTGCAACACGGGCTGTGGCCTGTTCTGCTGATCACTTAGCAGTGTTGTGACTGCAAATACTAGTTTCCAGGAGACACTGAGAAACACACCACTGACCAGCTTGTACGTGACACCTGCTTCAACTCCTGCAAAATGACTCCTCCGGCTGGGACACAGGAGGATGGAAGGTGGGCAGGGTCCTGCTCAATGTGTGGGCCACCACAAGTTAAAGTTGTTACCACATTAAATTAATAAATGAAGTGGGTTAAAAAAATCTTGTCTCCTCCTTTCCTTGTGAAAGGATTGATGATTTATTAATGCCTATATAACTAAGTTCAAATTCCTTACATGGAAAATGACAATAAAGCAATGGTATCTGAGTGCCTATTTTGTAGGTGAGCAAAATGTGGTTCCAAAAGTTTCTTGTATTTCCCAAGATGATTTATGAGTATTTACAATTTGAATCCAGACTGAATTCAACCCTAAGACATGCCATGTTCATCCAGGTCTCACTTCTCTGACATAACTCGTCTGTTTATAGACCTAGTTCCTCAAACTAGCTGTTAGTTTCCCAAGAACAGGAATAATTCTTTATTCATCTCTGTATCCCCCATGTCTGGTGGAGCATTGAGACTTTGTACATCTCTGTTTTCAGAAAGTATGTAGGGCCAGGGAGATAGCTCAGTGGTGTAAGCACCTGCCTGGCAAGCGTAAGGTCCCGAGAAAATAAATAACTGGAGAAAATAGGCTTATTTTAAGAAGAAACTGATGCTGCTTTAAAATGTTTGAAAAATTGTTAGGCAGCAAGGCTTTCTCTAGAGTAGGAATCCATCATCTGAACTCCATGAATGAGCTTAGGGGATATATTTTCCTACAACAAGATTCCATAACTTTCATAAACCTCACAAAGCTGTCTTGATCCAACATTAAAATGTTTAGAACTATTTCTCTAGAGAAGACCAACAAGCAGATGTTACCCAGAAGCTAATTTCAGACCTCGGTAGGAGTGAAACTAATAATAAAATGAGCTGCTTGAAAATAAAACCTTTGCAATAAAATGTCAGAAGTTCTGCATCTCATGGAAGCAACCAAACAGTGGCCAGACGAATACACCTAAAGATAAGAAGAAACTTCCATAGACTTGTGGGGTGGCTAAAGGCTACCACAAGAAATCCGCATTCCTTCAACTTCAGAGATTTCATAATACCTGGATAAAAATCCATAATAAATTTGTTTTGTCTCTTATCACACAAAGATTTTCAAAAGTTAGAGCATCTTTTTTAGTATGTTGCCTTTGCAGTTACTTACTCCCAAGAATAAATTTAGCTTTCTTTGTATTTCTTACAAACCCAAATGTTGTTGACATCTTCAGGCACTGGTAATTCCTGCTTCTTTTGCTTTTCTTCTTTGTTATAATTATTAACATGTATTAATTGTGCAAGTTAGTGGGATTCTCTATGGTACTCCCACACATGCATGCCTTGCGCATCGGTTGTGGCCATCTACCCTTGGCCCGCCCTTGCCCCACCCCCAGCCCCTTTCCAGTCCCCGTCATCCCGCTTCCACCTCAGGTCTTCTTCTTTTGCTGTTGTCTGTCTTCTCATACAAGAGACAACAGGCTGTGCTCAGCTTTCTGTGTTTGGCTTACTCTGCCGATGCCCGCAGTTTCATCTGCTTCCTAGTTAAGGGCCGATTCACTCTTCCCTCACTGCCTCCTTATTTGGTGTCTACCCCGATTGTTTGTCACTTTTTGTGCTTTGCAGCTTATCAAGACTTTAATGCACTGTGTAAAACTTTGGAATACGAAGAGCAGAAATACTTGTTCTGCAGACCTACTTCCTGTTAATGCCTGATATCCTGTATTTGGCCTGGTTTCTTTTTCTCCTCAAAGACATTTATTTAGTCCATAGTTACTGTGGACATAACAGTAAGTCTCAAAAAATTTACATCACTATTCTCCAAAAAAATTATAATCTAACAATAAGAACTTAATTTAATGACATCTAGAAGCTTTTTTAAAGTAACTTTTCCCCACAAATATTTTGTTTGAATTTCCAAGTGTTTAAAAGAATGTAATATGGTTTTGGAAGTGTGGATGGCAAAATGCAAGGCCTTTCACACGTCGTAGGCACAGGCTCTACTACTAACACAATGCATGCTAAAAGGGATGGATTTGACAAGTGTAGGCATTATTCCAAAAATAATAATGCAAATGTCTACCAAGTCCTTGAATCTTAGACAGGAAATAAATGCTTGTAGTCTTTTATTAAGAGCATCCTTAAGAGAGAAGGTTAAAATACATAATCTTGAGCTGGGAGTTTAACACAGTGGTACTGTGCTGGCCTCGTACCCACAAGGCTCTGCACAACAACAATACAACATGTTTGGTAATAGACATAAAATCTTAGGACTTGGTATCAAAGAATAAATTAAGAGCTCTTCTATAATCACACTTTCAGGATGACCTTTTCCAAAGGATAAACCAAGTTTAAAAATGGATTAAACTTCTTGCTTCTCAGCATGAAAAATAAAGATCAGTGCACATTAAAATTGCTGTCTTTTTTTTCAGAAGTATTTTCTCAACATACAGTGTCGCTATACTGTACATAGTATAAGGGCATGGTGATCTGATGATCTGATCCATGAACACAACGTCAAGCATTTCTTCCACCTTAAACATGCATCCTGTCCTCCTGTTGGAATGCCTTAAACTCCTATCTTCTGGTTCTTTATAAAACGTGGTAGGGCCGGCCAGATAGCTCAGTGGATTAAAGCGCCTGCTTAGGTAGAGCACAGTGGCCGGGCGTTCAATCCCTGCCGGCCCTGCCTGCCAGGCATGCTGAGACAACAACTGAGATTGTGTGTGATGGCACGTGCCTGTAATCCCAGAGTTTGGGAGGCTGAAAACAGGAGGATCACTAGGAGTCCGATCTACGTAGTGAGTCCCTGAAGACCCTGACATAAATACATTAAAACAAAAATAAAAAAAGTAGTAATACACTGTGGTGAAATATAGCAACGTTGCTGTGCCACATAACATTAGAAAATGTATTTTTTTTCTTATGAAACTATGTTTTTGGTACCTGTA
>NW_004524671.1:6160077-6164661 GCF_000260255.1 Octodon degus | reverse complement strand
TGTTGTAATGCATAATGTTGTCTTCCAACTAGCTATTCATATTACCAGATATATGCATGCAAAATTGGAAGAAGAAAAAAAAAGGGAAAGAAATATATAAGAAATTAAGAAGAGCAAAGGGAAAAACAATTGAAAAAAGGAGAAAAAGCATATCAAGCATTATCTACTCCTTTCTACATACCAGCAGAACTGCACAGTACAGTTGTCCAAGCCATCCTGCTTACATACATAGATAAATCTTTTTTCCCCACTCTCTTTCCTGTCCTTCTTCTCAGCTTCCCTTTGGAATAAGTTCATTCCCTTTCCCAGTATCTACTGTACCCTTTGGATTTCATTTTCAGAAAAGCCATCTTTATACTACATATATGGTAACATCAGAGCTGAAAATACAACAGTGGCACAGTGCCTTCCTGGCAAGTGCAAGGTCCTGAGTTGAATTCTGGGCACACACAAAAAAAGCTGCAACAACATCATGAGTATGATTGTCATTATTGTGGTCATTATCATCATTATCAAGTATTGAATAGGAAAATAGATACTTGTCCCATAGAAGTTTCATTCTCTGAAGAGCAAGCTATCAGGCCTTACCTCTACATTCCTTCATTGGGTGACCTCAGCCCAAAGATTCCAACATCTGTTTATTAAACATGATACCTCTGTCCTTTATTCTGAGTCTCTGTGCCTTATCTTTTACCTAAAGCTCCCAACTTGACATGTCCTGAACATCAGGATTTATCTTTCCTGGGAGCACATTTGACAATTTCTCTGAATTTGTTGATACACATTCATTGGCAGCACCCCAGAGTCCAAATGTCTAAGGGGGTGTGTGTGGTAATTTGAGTTACTCCATAAGAAATGGCTGTTTTTCTGAGTACCAAAATTATTTTAACTAAGAATTGGTATGGAACAGGATGAGTACAGTACTGTATGGTGGATTTTGACTACATAGCCTCTAAGGTTACTCAAATACTTTCTTCTGTAGTCTAGTGCCAAGTGGTGGTGCAAGTGGGTACATTAAAGACCCACAACAAGAAAGACAGCAGATATAGCAAGCACAGAGGTATCATTCATTGCAGGAAGAACCTAGCAAAGGCATTTGACCCACATGTTTCCATTAATAATACCAGGTTCATTATTTAAAGTTTAGTCATTAAAGTTTAGTTGACTCCTGACAACTCATGTGACAACTGAGAGCAAGCTTGTCAATTGTGTCTATAATGTGCAAGTAAATAAAATTTTTAATATTTCACTAATAGACATTAAGATTTCATGGCTAGTTTTTTTACTGGACAATGTGCAGTGGTTTTTCAGATTTTCATATCATTTTTTAAGCTTATTTATATAAAATAAGACTTAAAGGGGAATTGCCAAAGTTGGGACTAGGATCTATCTATACCTTCCCTTTGTAAACCAAATGTGTTATTCATCAAGTATGTTGATATGCTAAATATTAGGGACACAGTCTTTATTTCTAGAAGCACCCTATCATTTTTATCCAGATTGGATTCTTATCCCCAATAATTAAGTAAGATTTTATGTCCTATGCTTGTGAGATTGTTTCTTCTGACTAACCTATTCTAATAATTTGAATAATACCCAATTGTTTTACAGAAGGCTGTGATACCCAGAGAGGCCAGCCCAATAATATCATGTAACTTGTAGTTAAATTAGTATGTCAAGTAAAAATCAAGGTAGAACTTGAACTTTTTATTTTGGTGGGAATTTGTATGCTTCAATTTTAGACAAATTTAGTTTAGGTTTTCTGTTTTTTTTTTTTTTTTTTTTTTTTTTAGAACCGGGGATTGAACTCAGGCCCTTGCGCATGCCAGGGAAGCGCTTATTCCACTGAGCCATCTCCCTGGCGACAAATTTAGTTTAACTACAACTCATAGCCAATGTATAGGAAACGAGGGAAAAATAAAGTGCTTCCAGATTTGGGAGCCATGAAAGATGAGGAGAGAAAATATAATATTTTAAGAAAATATCAATTACTTAAAGCAGAAAAGATGAAACTACCACTGAGGACAAAGAGGAAAATCCTGACATTATGTTGCATTGTTTATGTGTTTTTGCATGACATGGATTTTAAATTTATATATAATTATGCTGGATGTAGAAAGTATGGATAAATTCTCTGCCAGAAATAAACCCTAGAAGAAAAAAGATGAGGAGAGTGAAAGCCACCCCACTTTGTTCATATAGGCATTTAAAGCCTTTACTAAAAAGATACATTATTTAAGACTATATTTTATAGTGTGTGTGTGTGTGTATGCGCGCGCGCCCACATGTATAAAATGAGTTGATACTCTTTGAAGAACATATGACAATATGTACTGTACCTTCTACTTGTTTTAGGTGGTATAACAGGAGTTGGTCTGTAATGTTATATTGTTTCAAGGATAGAGAAATAAAAATAAATTTCTATGAGAAGAGCCCAGAGAGTATCTAAAACATATATTTCCCCTAAGTAATACATGAAGCTTGCATTAGTGTAACTAATCCTTAAGTTATGGATTTGTAGGACAATATTAGAGGCAATAAGATGCATAGCACAAGAGTTGGTCTAATCACTTGGGACAAAGAAACAGTGTTGGTTCTCAAAGTTGTCTTTACTACTCTCCTACAACTCCGGTTCTCAAAGTTGTCTTTACTACTCTCCTACAACTCCTGTGTCTGTCTGCATCAACTAGGAAGTAGAAATCTTTATTTAGCATTTCAACCACAGATGATTATCAAGTGGTACCTTTGATTATTTATCTATTTATTTATTCATTTGTGTATGCAGCTGTGGATCGAACCTCGGGCCTTGTGAATGCAAGGCAAGAGCTGTACTGCTGAGCCATGTGCCCAGCCTAAGTTATTCTTTTTAAATGTTGCCATTGATGAATGGTATCTATAGTACATTAAGAATTGTATGAGTTTCTGAGCATTGTCTTAAGTAATATTACCAAAATTAAGTTCAGAATTTTAATGATAACATATAAAGTGCAAAAATGCTGGGTAGGTTGAATACAGGAGGATCACTGAGTTCGAGCTGCACAATAAGACCCTGTAACAACCATATACAGAGTGTTCAGGTCTCACTACTAGATCAGACTCATAGTGATTCTCCTGTTTACAGCCTCCCAAGTGCTGGGATTACAGGCATGTGCCACCAAGCCCAATCTCAATCGCCGCCTCAGTGTGCCCCTGGGGTGGGGCTAGCATGGCAGACCTGGGGATTGAACCCCTGGCCCCTTTGCCTATTTGCAGGAACTTAATCTGCTGAGCTATTTGGCCACCCCTCCAAATATACTTAAAAAGAAAACAGGGACTCTGCATTCAGCATGCCAGTGAAAGGTCATAGATGAGGCTAGTGGACTAGGAAGCCAACTAAAAGCACAGTGTATGGCAGAAACTATTGAAGAAAGACCCTGAATTGGATGTGCGGGGGTAGGGGGGTATCAAAAGCAAAATGCTATATCATGAATAAATAATCAACACTTTTTATTGTAAATATTCAGCAAATTATAATTAACCTTGGGAAGGCTTAACAAAGGAAATATGTATCTTTACTTAGCTCAGTCCATAAGTAGCAGGTATTTTTCTCTACATTGAATGTAGACGTGTTTTTCTTAATCAGAAGAAGGCATTTTGACAATATGCAATGTATTAATTATTGAAACTGTCCTATTAGTCAGTTTTGAAACTGTCTCATTACTATTTGTTTCTCAATAAATAAATAAATATAAAAAATAAAAAGAAGAAGGCATTCTGTATTTTCAATCATCACTCCTCATTCACAGGGAGAGAATTTTGGACTGAATCAGTGTATATTTTTTCAAAGTTTTATTGATAAACAGATAGCAATGAGACAGTTTCAAATCAAATCGGAAGTACAGTTTCAACAAATAATACACTGCATGTAAGGAAGACAGCATATTGGCAGAGACTAAGTGCTCAATACATAGAGCTCCCGTTCCTCTCGCCACCTGGACGCGGAAGTGCGAAATGACCCAAAATGGTAACATGATTATCATTATCAATCATTTGGATAATTTTTAAATGTCCTATAAGAGTATCACTAAATGGCCCAGTGACACCTGCTTGTGATCATCTTAGAGGCTGAGGTAGGAAGTTCACGAGGTGAAGCCCCACACGGGCAATTTAGAGAGACCTTAAAAATACAAAGAGGTGCTGGATGCACAGCTTCTGTGAATGTCCTGGGTTCATTCCTCAGTACTTTTCGGCAGAACAAAACACAAAAACAAGACAAAAAAATAATAATAATAAGCCCTGCTAAATGAATCCAGTGACTTCTCTTACTGCCTACTTTTTAGGGGAAATAAATACGAAAAATTATTGTCTGTATTGTGTTTTGATTTTTTTTAATATATATTTTTAAATTTTATTTATTTGTGTGTGTGTGTGTGTGTGTGTGTGTGTGTGTGGCCAGCTCAGCCCACCAGGGGGCGGGGCTGGCTGGCATGTAGTGCTGGGGGATTGAACCGTGGTCCCTGCGCTTTGCTAAGCTTGTTCTAAATAGGTGCTTTAGACCACTGAGCCTTCTCACCAGCCCCGGCATGGATTCTTGAGAGTAACTTT
>NW_004524671.1:6142776-6155990 GCF_000260255.1 Octodon degus | reverse complement strand
GGGAAGGATGGGGAGATAGCTTAGTGGCATAAGTGTCTATCTGGCAAACACAAGGTCCTAAGTTTGACTCCTGGTACCAAAAAAAGCGGAGGGTGGGGGAATAGGTAGAACATTATGTGAAAGTGATTTTTTTTTGTATTTAACCATTTACCAGCCCAATTATTTAAATACATGATGATCAAATATTGCCTACTTGCTTTCGTTAACTTTTATAAAATAATATAACAAGGAATATAAAAATGACAATTTTATCAAACATATTCAATAATTTCTCTGTGTATGGTATATCTTCAAGCATTCAATACAGAATGCAGTGTTACAACCTGGACACTAGTATCTGGTCCTTTCTGAATTCTTTTTGTATTATTGTCTTTCTTTGAACAACACACTTTACACTCATGTTAGCAGTTCCTTATTTTTCTGTGGGTGGTGTAATTTCAATGAAATGTCTCTCCACTAAATGACGGGCATCCTGGTTGACATTTGGCTGTCCTTTATTTTTTTTTAATTATTTGGTCTATTAGACCTAATCTAGTGCTGGATAGATAACTTGGTGGTCTAAGCACCTGAATGGCAAGCGCAAGGTCATGGGTTCGATCCTCGGTACCGCATGTCATGCCGCCCCGTAATTCCCCGAGCACACTGCGAGGGCCACGGAAACCTGGCATGATGAAGCATGCCTGTAATCCCAGCGCTGGAGAGGCTGAGACAGGAGGATCACTAGGAGTCCCAGCAGTGGTGAGACCCTGTATCAAATAAATAAATAAATAAATCTAAATTTTAAATGACTTTTTGAGCAACTTCTTGTTTTGAAAATGTGACACGGATTCTATGTTGTTTGGTCCAGAAGGGGCATAAATGTTTTATAGCAATCTTTTTTTTTTTTTTTTTCCTTTTCTTTGATTACAGGATAGCTTGTAAGATGTTGGTCAACTGTGTCAACACCACTCAGGGTTATTATAATCAGGGACCACGACTGAAATGTTTTTAGTTTTGTTTCTTCTTTTAAGTTCTATTGGAGAGGAGAGGAAAATGGTGGAGTGGTGAGCCGCAGAGAAGAAGCTCTGAGAATTGATGGCCAATTGGAATACAGCGACGTGAGGAAAACAAGGAGGCAAGTGGGTCCCCGGGACCCGGGAAGGACCGAAAGTAAAAACTGAAGCCGCCTGGGGAGGAGGGAAAGGAGCGAAGAGAAGAACTTTTATGAAAGAAGGAGGAGGCAGGTGGCGCTTTCTCCCGGAGCCCCAACTCACTGGGGAGGAGGGTGGGCGGGAACTGCAGAGGCTCAGCGACCGCTGCACCCCAAAAGCCCCTGCGGAAAACCGTGCAAGAGGAGCGCTGTGGTGGACAGCAGCAGAGTGCGGCGCTGGCCGGGACACCTTGGAGAAAGGCCGCCGGAGCCCTGGCCCCTGAGCCGCCGCTGGCTCCATCTAGTGGCTCTCAACCCGGACCACAGGGGCAACGGGGACAGAGGCAGACTGGGGGCTCCGGTTCAGCCCAGCGGGCAGAGGTCAGCCTGAACTTCAGTGAAAACAGAAGAGCAGCTTGCTAGGATTATCCTTTTCCCTGCCACGGAGCTCCTGGTGGCCGGCTGGTATCGATGGATGCAGATCCGGACTCTGTGGACTTAGAACCAGTGGCAGGAGACAAATCTCGAAATGGGCATTTGTTTTTCTTTCCTTTAAAATTTGCTTTCTTTAACGTCTATATTTCCTTTCTTTCTTGTTTTTTATTTGTTATTGTTGTTTTATCTTGTTGTTGTAGTTTTGTTTTGTCATTGGTTGTTCTTGTTTTTATACGAGTATAAACGTGGCTTCTAGGGTTTTTGTTGTTGTTGTTGTTGTTCTGTTCTTGTGATTTCTTCTCTCTCTCTTCCCACCTTCTGCACCAGAAAGTAGTTCTGTTAGCATTAGCCCAATGATCTGCTTCTCAGATAAATGTATCACTTAATCTACCCTTGTTAAGTATCTGCTATATGCCGAGAGTGTACATCGAAGAAAATGTAAGAGGTTATTTTAACTATTATTTCAAAAGCATAGGAAATACTGCTTAAAAATTCCCAACTATCTATCACAGTCTTATGAATTCAAGTTTTAATAAATTTACTACACTTTGCATATTGAGAATACACAATTTTTAGTATTTAATAATAGAGATACAAACAAGCCATTAAAATGAACATCATCTGAATTATTCACTCATAGACAAAGAAAGCCCAAGATAGTTGGAGATTTTGCAAAATAGTTTAGAAAGATAATTTCTCCACTATAGTTACTTATATGGCATGTAAATAATTTCACAGGGCATTGACAAGTTCCTCAGAAAGTGTTCACTTATATTGTAAGTTCTGAAAACCACAATTCTGTGATATAATTCTTTCAACACTGTTATCTCAGTTTTCTAATCAGGGGCATTTACTACACAGTTAACAGACGAGATATGAAAGTCAGTTCAATAAAATTCTCAATGAAGGCCTTTGGGTCAGGTACTGTTGTAGGTCAGTTTTCTTGGAAAACAGAGATAAAGATGGAGACTTGCAGGCAGGAAGTTTACAGGGAGCAAAGTCATCTGGATTGGGTTGAACGGAAAACCAAGCTCTAGGCCAGTGGGATAAAGATAACAACTGGGCCTGTGGAAATTTTGAGCCAGGAGGGCCTTTCAACAGTTGTCCTACACTGAGACACACAAAAGCTGTATCTTTGTATTCCTGCATTAACCAGTCTCTGGTTGTGGCTGCTCCAGAAATGGGGACCACATACTATCTGAGAGCCAGATTTCTCCTGCCCAGGGCTCTGCTCAAAGAGGGCCTCAGGTGTGAACCACAAGGGGCTCCCAGAAACTGAAGAATATGTCACCCTGTAAGGGAGCTGGTGGTGCTCTCCAGCTGATGCCTCCAGAATGATGCCCCTTAAGGAACCTCTTCATGCCACTTTCCTATTGCTAAGACAAAACACTCAACACCTGCAGGGTGAAGGAGGAAAGGCTTATTTTGACTCACAGATTCAGTGGCTTCACTCCAACGCTGGCTGTCTCACAGGCAGAGAGAGACATGTCAGAACAGTGTGGTGGAAGGAAGTGACCCATGTCACGGCAACCAGGAAGGTGAGAGTAAAGGGAGGATCCAGGGACAATAACACACATATAGAATATTATTCTAAATGCTGTGTGTGGAGGACCAGGCATTTGGGACATATAGATCCAGTAATATGAAGCAACAAGGGACAAGGGAATGATCTTTTCTCAAGGCAGGTGCCTCCCTTCTGCCTCCTTGCAGCTCCCATAAAACCCTCCTAACCCCAGACATGTCCCTCACCTGCCATCAACTGTAACTAGCAGAACACCTCTGGATTTCCTTAGAATGCTCTCAAGGGGATCTGTTGTCTTAACGATTCTGGTAACAAGATCAAAATGTGATTGACTTTCAATTGTTTTGGGACTAGTGCTGATAGAAGTATCTTATTTTTTAATCAAGATGAGCTCTCCTACCATATGCATGTTAATTAAAGATCAATGTTAGCTCACTTATTTAAGATAAAGGCAATTTTTTGTTCTTTGTACTTTGGATTTCTCGCATAAGTGAAGCAATGTGATATTTAAACTTGTGTTCCTGACTTATTTCACTGTGCGTGGCTTATTGATTTTGTAAGTCAGTGTGGGGCTGAGGAGATAGCAGGCGCTTAAGTGTCTGCCTGGCAAGTGCAAGGTCCAGAGTTTGTTCCTTGGTACCACAAAAAAAGTCAATGTGAAATTGACTTATAAAATCAATAATCTTCACACAGTTAATGTTCATGCATCTCTACATGTATGCAATCATTTATAAAGGAAACATCACACTATCGTTATCATGATTGTAATATATCTTTACCAATCTGGATATTTTCTTTCTCAAGAATTTCATTCAACAGTTTTCACTCTATAAGTCTAGGAAGTTGTTTGAACCCAATTGATGTAAAGAAACTCCATTTAGCTGAGTTTCTTTTCAATTTTACTGGATTCAAATCTCTTTGAAAGAATTAAATTATATGCATACAGATGGAATACATATTATATAATTTTAAATTTCCTTTTTCAATACTGTTGAAGAAACTTGGTGTTTAGTAAGTATGAACTCAACTGACACTTTCTCAATCTTTAAATTTCTACTTCCCCAAATAACTTACTTGAAAGGTTTATTTTCAGCATCATAGAAGCCATTAAACACATCTATGCAAGCAATTAAGGGCATTTCATGGGGTCAGCGAAATCATGGATATATATTCAATTGCCCTCATTTTATTTTACTTTTTAATATTTTATCCTTTCATTAGTTCACATTTACCATACACAATGCTTACATTCATCAGGGGTTGCATGCATGTACATAACCATCTGAAATATTTTTTCATCCACTGCCCCTCCCCTCTTTCCAATACTTCTTCCCCTCCCATTTACAAAAGCTGTTTCCATTTCTTCCTTTCAATTCTTTTTCTCTTTAAATCGCTTTTCCCTTCCTTCCATCCCTTCACCCCTCCTTGCTTGGTTCTATTTCCATTTGCACAAGTTATTCCTCCTTCTTAATGCACTGGCCTAACGAAGGAGAAACTTGAGGCATTTTTAAGTAAATAGATGCAGCTCAAGACCATAGTTGTCTTTAGGTAAAGTCAGGGAAACACAGCCCACAGAGCTGAGCAACAACACTCCCTGAGAACAGGAACTTTGTGTCCTCAAACCCAGAGCAATTTCTGGAACACAATAAAAGGCAGCAATAAATATTTATTGAATGGATGGATGTTGAAATCAGTAGCATAAGGATCAATCCTTTGAAATATCTCATCAGTGTGACCGTGACAGCTTGAAGCAGGGATGGCTAATGAGATAGCTACTTAAAAGGAACTGTAGTAAGCATTGGGAAGACTTTGTTTTTAAAAGCTAAACCTAAACATGTATGAATTCAACCATTAGTCTGATTTTTAATATAACTTGCTTTTATTTTTTAAGGTCAAGACTTATATGTCCAATGTGGTTTCTTAACATTTAAGACAGATTTCTCCCCTCTCTGAGCGATATGTCTCACCACTGTAATCCCATCCATCCAATCCCTTTACTTGTTCCTTTGGCAGAGATCTAATCCCTTCTTGCTATTGGGTAATAAAACTTCCAGCAATCAACTATATATGACCACTGTAACCTTGCTGACTGTCCAATTCTGGCTAAGAAATTTATAAAAAGTATTCTGGGTGGTATCTTTATTTGTTTTTCTATAATTAGAATCAACTTGGATCCATTTTTATGGAGCCTTCCTGTTTCCATCCAGCAGTCATAGGTACTATTTCTCCTAGGCCTCTGTTGCATGTTGAATATGCATAGATTATGGTAATTGGCACACTGAAACAAAACTGGTCATATGTCTTCCTTCCTATCAATTCAATGTTCTTGAAGGAAGGATATGTCTCTGTGTCTACACATAAGCTGTCTCAATTACTGCTTGATAAAGTCATTAATGTAGAGATCGGCCTGGCTCACTGACTCTAGAGAAGATTTAAGGACCTGTCAGTACTCTCAGGGAAGATTAGATATGACCAGCTTTCCTGAAGGGGATATATAAGCAGCACTTACCAAAGTAAGGAAAACTTACTTTCCATTGCAATAGTTAAGTATTCACCGCCAAATCATCTTTCTTCAATCTGCCATAATAAGCCATATTTCACTACTTCATATTGAGTCAGTCAGGCCAAATTACTGAGAAAGAACAATTTTTTACGCTGGACACCTAGTGGTGTTATATGGACCACACAACAGCGTTAAGGAAGAAAGGCTTCCTGCACAAAGCCTCAGGCAAGGCAAGGCAAGGCAAGGGAAAGGAGACAGGGCTCAATGCCAAAGGCTTCAGCATTGTTGAGCAAAGAATTTGAGATGCCTAGAATTCTGCAGAGGGTGGAACCACACAAAACTGTTGGGGATTTGCAGAGGTAGCAAGAGAGCTGTGATGGGGGGACAGACTAACATCCTGTAGGCACCCTCTAGACTCCAGGAAGGAGTAGAACAAAGAAGCAGCAGAAGAAGAAGCATATATTAGGGAAATCAGAAGCTACCCCTGAACTGCTTTGATTTCATTCTGTGATATTCCTGAAGTACTTCAAACATTTTGAAAACTGCATCATAACTACAAAGCCTTCATTAAAGAGTCCACAATAAAGGTATGGTTATCATTTTTGAATTGAAATATTCTACTTAAAAAGTGAAGATTTAAAAAGATGGAAGCATAGCACACTCTCCTGGTTTGTCTGTGTATCAAAACAATATGAATAAGCTTCTCTCACTTTTTTCTTAATGTATAACGTGCAAGGTCTCTCTGTCTCTCTGTCTCTCTGTCTCTCTCTCTCTCTCTCTCTCTCTCTCTCTCTCCTCCCTCTTTCCCTCCCTCCCTTCCTCCTTCTTTCCTTCCTTCCTTCCTTCCTTCCTTCCTGCCCCTTCACCTGTTTTTAGTTTTAAAGGCTTTTCTTTTTCTGATGGCAAAAGAAATTTAGGTCCAACAAAGTAAATTCAATGATCAAAAACTATTATAAACATGTATTTTGCACTTGTTTTGCAGTTACCCCTAATTCCACCACATAGAAAGAACCAACAACTATTACAGTTGGTGTGAATCCTCCCAGGCCATTTGTTATATAAATTGACAATCTCCAGATTGTCAATCTTCTAAAACTCCATAAGATGTAGCAAGGGCCCAGAAAGGTCAGCTATTAACATTATTTTTTTACCAATCTTTTAACTTGATATTATAAATATATTTTACTTTAAAATTCATGTAACCATTTGAATTATTGCAATTTACGCAGCAATTCCACTGTCATCAGGTAAAAAAATGCTATTTCCTACCCTCTCTCTTACTTTGCAGTAAACATTCTTACTTTCACAAATGTGCAATATGCCCATTCTTTCTAAAAACCTGACAGAATTGATATAGTCTTATTCCAGTTCTTTAATCTCTGTCTTATCCTGAAACTTTTGTGCATTAGTTTCCTCAATTAGAAAAGTCAGTTGTATCTTCTTAAAAGTTGTAAGGAATGAATACTTGTACATATCAGGGGCCTACTACAATGTCTAGTTCAGAGGTAGAATTTAATAAATTGGACATTTTCTTCAGAATATTTTGCTAAAAGTGGGCTAAGTTGGTCTAAATTTAAGCATAATTTAAAAGTTTTTGGTGCATACTGTAGAAAGGATATCCAGAAAAATTACAGCAATTTCTGCTACCATCAGTGGTGTCTAGGTTGCCTATTGCTCATTTTCTTCAGAATGCTGGGTACTATTAATGTATTTTTAGAATTTTTTGTTTTTATAGATAAGTGCTTATTTTTTATTTGTGTATATTTTGCTAATTAAAATGACATCATATGTTTATTAGGCATTTGTATCTCTCCTTGTACAAAATGTCTAAGTTTTGTCATTATGCCCTCAATTACCTTTTAGCAATGCAAATGGGTCCACTGAGGTGCTGATGTGCACAGCTTAAAGCAGTACCACAGGCCAGTGATGCCATCCTGTAGCTCTCAGGTAGTATGAGTGAGCTAGGCTGAGAGACAACATGCTGTCAGCTAGCATGAGCCTCAAGAAAAAAAGGCTGGCTTTTCAGGGTGTGAAAATTACCCTGCAAAACTGAAGCACCAGCCCCCAGAACACTACATACTACCCCAATCCATGATATGCAGGTCACTCTTTCTGCATATTTCAGAGGTAATTTCAGGCCTCCTACTTACCCAGCTCACAGCACTCACGTATGTCCTGCCACTCTCTTAATAAAACCTGGGCCTGGCCCTGGGTCAGGGTCTTTGCTCTGGTTAGCCATCATCTGGCTGGACTTAGGAATCCCATGGCTCCACTCCATCTTAGATATATGGGCTGCACTGGAAATGGTAGATTGGAATTAACTCACTAGAATTCCAATAACTTTCCCTTGGGATTACAAATATACACCTCATTGACTTTGACAAGTTCCACAAAGGACCTTCTATAATTTAGCATATATATATATTTTTTTTTTTTGGTGGTATCAGGGATTGAACTCAAAACCTTGCACTTGCCAGGCAAGCACTTATTCTACTGAGCTATCTTCCCAGCCCATTAGTATAATTATTGATAGTTTTGCTATTTTATTTTTGACATTATGTAATTTATTTTTTATGCTTTTTAAAATATTTATTTCTTTTACCTAAGAAATTAAAATTGATGCTTTTCATGTTTATTTTCTTATGATAGAATTATTCACAGGTATATGTCTTATCTATCCTGTTTATTTTACTAAAAGACTTTAAGTTTTTTGGAATGTATTGAAACCTGTATTTCTTTACATCTGATAGCTATTATTTCAACAGAAACTGCAACCAAAAACATCGTTCACATTTCTGCCACCAAGAGCGGTAGAACAGAATTAATTCTTCTCAAGTCAGAAGGAGCGGCTTATTATAACAACACCTAATGCTTTCCTATGACCTAATGCTTTCCTATAACAACACCTGAGGCTCTCTTAGTGTTAAGTGCTCTTTAAGTGCTTTATGTATTGAATCATTTAATTTTCACTAAGCCCCTACAAGACATGTGCTATCATTATCCTTGCTTTGCAGTTCAGGGAGCACCATATATCTCCCAATTGTGGTAAGGAATGCATCTGTGTGTGTCTTTCTGTGTGTGAGTGTGCATATGTATGCATTTTGAAGGTAGCCTATATTTCTAGATACTATTTAGATCATTTTTCTTTTGACATTGATGTTTTACTGATTTTTTTTTATGTTCTTAATACATTGTCTTTGCCTTTTTGAGAGGCCATAACGAAATACCTGAGACTAGGTAATTTGCAGGCAAAGTTAATTCTTTACAGTTCTGCAGGTGAAAGGAACAAGAGCAAGGTACCGGCAGGTCCAGTGTTAGATGAGGGATTGCCCCTCTGCTTCAAGATCATACCTTGCTGCTCCAGGCTTCAAGGCTGTCTTCATGTGAGGGAGGGAAGAAGCGAGCTGCTCCCTGAGACTTCATTTAGAGAACATTAATGCTATTCCCAAGAATGAAGCTCTTGTGGCCTAACCAGTTCCTAGAAGTTTCCACCTTCCAATATCATCACCTTTGTGATAAAGTGTCAACAAATGAGTACTGGAGGGACCTAACATTCAAATCATGTGAACAATTTTTATTGGTACCTGAATATTGTAGTGTCATGCTTCATTGTGATGTTATCTTAGTGGATTATACTGCATTCCTAACGAGTATTGGAAAGAAAACCTCGAAACAGACCCACCCAGATATACATAAGATGATTTTGAACACTATGCAAAGGTGAGCAATGAATGAAAAAGACTTTTCAACCAATAGTACTGGAGCTATTGAACATCCACAAAGAAGAAAAGAAAAGCTCTAGGTCATGAGACAATGCAATACAATAATTCTATTAAAATACATCATGAACTTTAATGTAAAATTATAAAACTATTAGTTAACTGGGCATGATAGCTGTCTATCCTGCTATTTCTTGAATGTGCCCTCTAAAAGTCATTTTGAAATTTAATTGCCATTGTCACAGTATTAATAAGTGAAGTACCTGTAATCCAAGAACTCTGGAGGCTGAGGCAGGAAGATTGTTGCATGTTTGAGACCAGCCTGGGGAAATTTGATAAATGAACTTCATTAAAAACATTTTGTCTGCAAAGCACTTTGTAAAGAGGATGAAAAAACAAACTTCAGAATAGGGGATTGTGTTTGAAAACCACAGATCTAACAAAGGACTTATTTCTAAAATGCATAAAAACTCTCGATACCGTAAAAAAAAAAAATCAAACAGATAACAATCAAAAGTTAAAGACAGAGATTTCACTGAGAAAATACACAGTGACCAACAAGCATATAAGATGCTCAAAATCATTAGTCACATATTATAATGTTTGAAATAAAATAAAATTCAGGGAAACTGGACATATGTGAAGTGGTGATGGGAAGATGAAATGGTATGGCTACCCTGGAACACATTTAAGCAGTTTCTTTGAAAACTAAAGATGAAATTACCATATATGTCACTAATTGCACTTCTGGGCATTTATCTCAGAAATGAAAAATCATATTTATATAAGAACATGTACACAGATGGTTGTAACAATTTATTCATAATATCCCCAACCAGGAAACAACCTAGATAGTCTTTAATGCGTAAGTGGTTAATTGAACCACGGTATGGCCACTCAGTGGAATTCTACCCAATAATAAATAAAGAAAATTATTGATGCATGCAACAATGTGGATGAATCGCCAAAGAAGTCTGTAGAGTATAAGATGTCAACCCCAAAGTGTTATATGCTATATTATCCCATTTGTGATATTCTTAAAATGACAAATTGTGGAAATAGAGGTCAGATCTGTGGTTACCAGTGCTCAAGAAAAGTGTGTAGTGGGGTGAATGTGGCTATGCAAAGACAGTATAAGTGATTCTTATGCTGATGGAAATACTCTGGAACTTGATATTATCAACTTTAGTATCCTTGTGCTACTGTTAGAGTATTGTAGGATTTTACCATTGCAGGAAACTGAATAAGTACATGGGTGTCTCTGTTTTATTTCTTGTAACCCCATGTATACTATCATTATCTCAAAATAAAAAATGTTTTAAAGAGTTAAAAATGACTTCATTTATGATAGCTGTCCATCCTGCTATTTCTTGAATGTACCCTCTAAAAGTCATATTGAAATTTAATTGCCATTGTCACAGTATTGATAAGTGGAGACTTTAAGGGGTAATGGGGCTACAGGGGCTCTGTTCTCATGTAAGGGTTGAATGCTTTAATCATGTCTTTGGGTGCAGGCTTGCTCATTATCAGTAGTGCAGTACAGACTTGTTCTCATTGTAGTGGCTGAGAAGAAAAAAGCAAGTCTAGTTATGTAAGTGTTTCAAGATATGCTTGCACCATACAAACTGATAACTCAGTTGGCCCAAGCAAGTCACCAGACAGGTATAAGGCCAAAGGGTGGGACAGAATGCCCTACTTAAAATTGGAGAAGGCTTCCACTTAAGTTGCAAGTTGCACAGATACATAAACTAATGAAGCCAATAGTGAAATTTCTATGGAATCAGAAAAAAATATATATGAAGAATAATAAATCCAGTTAGAAAAAATAAAGCAGAATATGAAAATAAGTACATATAAAGATGGAAAAATAGTAGTATTTTTATTGGACATTTGAAGAGTCTCTTTGATTTGGAATTATTTGAGGATAGACCTCAAAATAAGGAGGGATCATTTGAGAGAATTTGAGGAGAGGCTAAAAGGAACAAAATAGAAAAATAAACAAAATAGAAAAAGGAACAAAATAGAAAAATAAACACATAAAGTGAAGTGAACTTGCTGAGGATTATGTACTTATATTCCCAGCAACTCAACTGGTTCCATGACCACTTTTATGTATTTATGAATTGTAATGGAACCAAGCCACATCCCAGTTCTGCTGCTCATACTGTTTACAGGAGCCTCAATGTCAATATTTCAGAATAGTCATTCTCCATATTTGTCTTCTCATATGAAATGCATTGATGAATTTTATGCAATCAGAGAAAAAGTTCAGTTCATACTGGACATGGCCTTTTAAGGACAAAAGTGACTGTAGCACCAACACTGTTGGAGGCTGAGGCAAGAGGATCACAAATTTGAACCCACCCCTTAGCAACTCACCAAGACTCTGTTTTAAAAATAAGAAAAAGAGGGGAGAACTGACAGTGTAGCCCAGTGTGCAGACCCTGGGTTTAATTCTAAGTTTAAAAAAACAATAAAAGATAAAATAGAATTGTAGACCTAAATCTACTGAACTTTCTCAGTGCAAAAGTGGACATCTTCAGTGAACAGAATTAAACTTTCTTGTTTAAACATTGGAGTACTAATGGTATAGTGATGTGTGTGTGTGTGTGTGTGTGTGTGTGTGTGTGTGTGTAATTTGTATTCAATATCACAAGATTGCAAATAATTGACTTTCCTTAAAATAAATGAATTTAAAGATATGAATCTGGGGGCCAGGGAGATAGCTAAATGGCTTAAGCCTCTGCCTGACAAGCACAAGGTCCTAAATTTGATACCTGCTATAAAAAAGTTATGAATCTCCATGAAAAGCATGACATCATGAGTATGCCATAATTAATACTCAAATGGGACAGAAACCAATTCTATGGTAAAATTACATCCTTTAAAATCTTATGAACTAACATTACTAATTGTGAATTTATAATCTGACATTTGGTTAAAAGATATTTGGGGTATATTTTATGAAATCTATAATAATTTGTAATCATTTAAAAAAAGTTTGTCTTACAATTGGTGATTACTTCACTTGGAAAACATGTTTGAGAAGATTTTATATTTAAGAAACGAGAAACTCCACTAGATGGTAGTGTTTTAATTTCCTAGAGAGAAAAACTGAGGCAGTTTGAATCAGTAGCTGATACTGAATTTTAAGTTAACATTAGTGGGATCAAATTAGTGCATCTCATTCAGAACTTTCTTGGATATAAAAAGCAAAGCGTGTAATCTAAGAACAGTGTCAATGTGATAATTGATTGATAGATTGTTTTTCTTAACAGTAGAAAAATACCACGATTACTTTCACAGAAGAGATTCTGGTATCATTACGCTTGTGTTCCTCGGAAAATATGATTTTATAAAATATGCACACTGGAAAATCTTAGACATTAAGAAGTTTTACTTAAAAGTGATTGTCAAACTCTGACTCAAAGACACACTACTAGTATACATGAGGCTCAAAGGTGTCAATAGCCTTCTTTTAATGATAAATCAATATCTGTATATGAATTGCTTACATAACAGATAAATATGGGGGCCGGGGAGATGGCTCAGTGGAATAAGCGCTTCCCTGGCAAGTGCAAGGGCCTGAGTTCAATCCCTGGTTCTACCAAAAAAATAAAAATAAAAAATAAAAAATAAATAACAGATAAATGTTCCTCTACATGACACAGAGAACACTGCTAATTAAAGTACTGGCTCATATTATAACATTTATGGAACACCTGTGTATATGCATGTATCCATAGACTGGGAGTAGGAATTTCCACATATTTCGTTATAATGTTAATAACTGTGTGTTCTGTCAAGATATTCTTCGGTCAAGATTTATATTGTGTATTGGGAAGAAACTGTTGAAAAGAAAAGACAAATTGTGATGTAGAAATGAGAAAGAAAGAACAGGAAAAA
>NW_004524671.1:6119700-6142202 GCF_000260255.1 Octodon degus | reverse complement strand
GGACTAGTGCATTTCCATGCTGAGACATAACTGTGATTAAGCAGACAGAAAATAAGATATTTAGAGTGCTTGATTTACATGTGGACCAGTGAAGAACCTTACCAGGAAATAGGTTATATTGTGATGACAAGAGTAAATACTAGAACAAGAAAAGTTTAAATACTTCAAAAATATTCAAGAAGTTGCAAGTTATTGCATTAATGAATCTCAACTGACAATGAAAGTCTACCTTATTATTGAAGTCATGTATTTAAATGTATGAGCTTTATTTTCTAAATAAAATTATATACTGGTAAACATGGGTTCAAATTTGCTTGCAACTTTTATTTTTCTTTTTATAGGTAAAACTTATTTTTTATTCATGACTTTTCCAATATCTCTTATTAGATATTCTAGTTAATTTTCTATTGCTATAATTAAATACAATAGAATAGAAAATTTATAAATAATAGAGGTTTACTTAGCTCATGGTTCTGGACGCTAGGAGTGCAGACAAGCATCTGATGAGGGCCTTCTTATTCCATGAAAATATGGTGGAGGGCATCTCATGGTAAGACAGTACAAGTATAATATTAGTTCCAGTCTCTCTTCCTGCAGTGTAAAGCCATTAATGCCAACATCGGGACCTCAGCCTCATGACTTATTCTAATCCTAATTACTTCCAAAAGGCTCCACTTCCAAATTCCATTTGGGAACTAAATTTTCAACACATGAGCTTTGGGGAACACCCTCAAATTGTATCATCATCTCTGAGGTGGACAAAAAGAAGTTGTTTTATCATTAGCAGCTAAGTTTACCTAGTTTTCAACAATTTTTATTTTTGTTTTGCTTTTTGAGACTGGGTTTTGAACTCACTGTGTAGCTGAGGTTGGACTTGAATTCATGGAGTTCCTTTTGCCTCAGTCTCCCAAGTTCTAGGATTACAGGCATGTGCCACCTTACTGAGCAAGAATTTTCATCTTTCTTTATGTCTCTGTGATTTTGATGACATCAACCACCTCTTATTAATAAAAATTCTTCTTGGGTTCACTCTGACTTCTTTTCCTGGCATCTTGTCTCATAATCACTTGGCTCTTCCCCAGATGAGAATTTTTTTTTGATCATTCTGTTCTTATTTTTCAGCTTTTTTTCTCCACAAATCTTGACTCAGAAGTTCCATCCATATAATGTGTAACAACAATTACTTCTATGTAGGAAGCCTTCAACTATCCATCTCTGGTCCCAGACTGATGGGACCCCATTCCTTAATTTGTAATTACCACTAGAAATTTCCTGATTTCTAAAATATATTTTATCCTTGCTATTTCCCTTAGATTGCAGTTCTCATGGAAACTTCCGGAACTCTTCATGGCCTTCTATAAAACCAATGCTTTGTTTTCACATTCCAGTTACTTTGAATAATACTCTTGTTTTACTCATCTCACCCCTAAAGTTAATCAGTTTCCAAGGCTGATAAATTCCACCTTTAGGATCTCTACTATATCTGTGCCTTTCTATTCATTTAAATGGTTGGGTCCTAGTTGATATCCCTAATTACCTCCACCCTAAGTGTCTCAGTGGTGGCCTCCTGTTTTCTATTTAACTCTGGGATTTTTTCCTACCCCACCCCATATGGTCAGTAGTTTTACCTGTGCTTATTTACTGCAGCAGGCATATTGAGGGTAAGCAACGCTGAGAGATGGGGCTGCCTTGAGAACTACATACAGACACAGGAAAGATAGTAACAGAAGCAGCGTCATGCACAGGCTCCTATGGCCCTCAGTTCAGTCACTGGCTCACAAAGGACAGAAACAAAACAGAAATAGGAAATAGAAATAGTGGCCAATGTTCAAAAGTCCAAATCAGCAAAGAATCCATCTCTGGGAGATTTCTCACTTCCTGTCTAAGTCAAGATTAACTCATAAATGAGTAGGCTGAACAAACAAGCAAAAGTAATGTAAGTGAACTCTTCTCAGGGCATGCTACCAAACTCACTGTGTCTCGGCCTCATGACAATTGACAGCCTCTGAGGACCTTGGATATGTAGCCTACCTTCTGTGTCCCTCACCTGGACCATCTTCAAACTTGACTCCTGACTGCTTTTGACGATCTAGGTCCCTGACTCTTGGATTCATTACCTGTTTATGGACCGGCAATTGCTGCCTGTCCTGACAATCTGCTCTTGGCCCTGAGCCTGGTTTTTCTCCTCACCCATAATTTGCATTCCCTTTGATGACAGCATTTCAGTCTCTTGGCAATCCTCTCCCTTAACCCAGACACCCTCCTCACAGCAGTGAATATATACACAATTCTTATTGAAATGGTGAAAAGTTGGAAGGTGTGCTCAAGTTCTCAAGAGGTTGAATGAGCAAAGAGACATGGTTGAACACTTAGAAGAGGGCCAGCTGATAGATTTAAAGAAGGTTGTTGGCTGGCTGGTCTCTATATCTCTAAGTTCTGAGGATGCAGAATGATGGAAGTGGTTCTGCCATCTGTGAAGTTGTAAAATGATGCAGATTCTGTCTGTGCTGGTGAAAATGCAGTCCAGTTCCAGTGGTGCTCCTGAGTGTGACTACTAGCTACTTGAGACTGAGAGGTCAGGGAAGAACTCTATCAACAGAAGAGTGGATAAACAAATCTTTGTATTTAAACTCAGTGGATCACTGCTCTGCCCAAAAGAAGGATAAACTTGAAGCATTCATATGCAAGTAAATGTAAGTTAAGAGCACAAGGTTGGTGAAATAAGTCACAGACATAAGCTTAAATATCACCTGGTTTCTCTTATGTGAAAAACTCTATATACGTAGATATATATTATATGATAAGTAAATAATATGGGGTTCTTTTTTAAATAGATAGGCTAATAAGAGATGGAAGAATAAGAGGGAAAATGAATTGAAAAAAGACAAAGGGGAAAAATGAAAATAGAGCTTTTGCAAATGGGAAGTGGAACAAGAATTGGAAGGAACAGAGATGGAGGGGAGAAATAGGGAATAGAAAGAAAAAGAATGTGTATATGCAATAACTTCTCATGATAAATATAATGAGCTATATAATGGAAATGTACTAATAAATAAAAAAGAAATTTTTGATTAGCTGATATTTGGGTATAAAACTGAACGACAAGGAATCTGCCCTATAAAATGAGGATATAAAATTCTGAGTTGAGTAAGTATTAAGTCATCAGGATTTGGGACCCTTTTTATCTAGGAAGCAGCCAATCATTTCAGATATTTACAGCCAGATAAACATGCTTGTAAATCCCTTATTGTATATCTTCTTTCAAGTATTTTAATGGAGACAATGGAACCATGGATATTTTAATACATTACAATAAAGTACTACATTTAAATATATTTCCTTGAATATTAAATCAAGTAAGTGCCTTGTGCAAGATTTTAAAGTATCACATAAAATATCTTAACACTCAGGTTCATCTGATTCTCTAGGGTACTTCCTACTTGACTTCATATTAGCAAACCCTTTAAAGAATTATTTTAAACATAAGTATAGCTTCATGGAAACTAGTGAAACATAAACAGGGATGTTCCATGTACACCTCTCCCAGTCCCTTCCAATAGTAACATCTTAAATAATGATAATATCAAAACAAAAAAATAAAGATGTCAGTACCACCCTTGGCACTTGTTTAGATTCTATCAGCTTTATTTGCACTTCTTTCTGTAATTGCAATTTTATATAATCAGTAATGCAATCATGGCTTAGAAATGTACCATAAGGAAGATTCCTTGCTAGTCATTTGTTGCCACACCTACTCCTGCTCATACCTAACCTTTGACAACCACTAATGAAGATTGTTTCTACATTTTATTTCAAGAACATTTTTGTGGCCCTGGGGATTAAAACCAGGTTCTCATACACATTTGGTAAGTGCTTTACGCTTAATTACAACCCAAGTCCTATTTCAATGATGTTTTATAAATGGAATCATAAATGTTTAATACAACATAATTCCCGAGATCCACCCAAATTGTTGCATTGTATGAGTAGTTTATTCTGTTTGTTCCTTTGTTTATTAAGTTGTAATCTGCAGCATGGATGTACCACCATTTAACCATTTATCAGTTGACAAAAATTTGAGTTGTTTCCAGATCTATTATATTTTTATTTATTTATTTATTTATTTTTTGGCAGAACCAGGGATTGAACTCAGGCCCTTGCACTTGCCAGGGAAGCGCTTATTCCACTGAGCCATCTCCCCGGCCCCAGATTTATTATTAAAGCTGCTATAAACATTTATGAACAAATTTTTGTGTCGACATCAATTTTCATTTCTTGGAAAATTTGTCTAGGAGTATACTTTATGGCTCATATAATAAGTGCATGTTTAGTTTTTTTAATTCAGAACTGGGGATTGAACTCAGGACCTTGCGTTTCCCAGGCAAGCGCTTATTCTATTGAGCTATCTTCCCAGCTCCATGTTTAGTTTTTGTAGAAACTAGACTAAATTGGCTATATTATTTCGCAGTCTTATCTCCAGCACATGACTTATCCAGATTCCTCACAGCCTCACCAGCATTTGGTGGTGTCACTACTTTTAAAAAGCCACTCTGATGAGTTAAGTGTGATAGGATATTCTGATATCTCGTAATTTTCATTTTCCCATTGGCTAATGATGTTGAACATATTTTCATGTGCTTATTTGCCATCTGTAGATACTCTGGGAAATCTCTTATGTCTTCCATTCTATAAAAATGTTCCAATGAGGTTGGGACTATTCTTAGGAACTTCAGTTGGCTCTAACCTTAAGGAGAACAATCAGTCCATGTGCATGCATAGTTTTCCCAGACTTATAAAATAACATATAAAGTAATAATATCTCTGATACATTCCTTCTCTGTGAGAAGAGACAACTATATGCTACTCAAAGCCCAAACTAGAGATAAATATAATGTCTTTTATTTTATTTTTTATTTATTTTTGTGTCCAAGTCAGCCCACCGAGGAGCATGGCTGGCATAGCATGTGGGGCCCGGGATCGAACTGCGGTCCCTAGGCTTGCCTAAGCTTGCCTAAGCAGGAGCTTTAGACCGTTGAACTATCCTGTCGGCCCCAACGTTCTTAAAAAAATATATTTGGTTCATGGTACAGGGTCTCACTACACAGCTTAGACTTGTAGTAATCCTCCTGTTTTCAGCCTCCGGAATGCTGGGATTACAGGCTTGCCACCAGGCCCAGTCTCCATCACCATCCCAGTGCCCCTCCCACGGGGGGGCGTGGCGCACTGGGGATCGAACCCCAGCCACTTTAGTCTGCTGAGCTATCTGGCCCGCTCATAACTGGAATTTTGTAGCGAATGAAAATCTAGTTTACTAATATTGTAGTACAATACCTCATTATATAAAGCTTTATCTTCCAGTGCACTTTAAACTCTATTACTTTCTTTATACAGGTATTCCAAGACAGATTTCTATTAGCCAAATGCAAGACAGGCAGGTGGTGTGGTGGAAGGGGGTGAGTCAGGCCAGCTGGTCAAATTCCTGTCTCAGCTTCCTTATATTAGAGAGCATGAAGTTCTATTGCAAACCTCAGAAAGAACCTTCAAATATAAAATTATATGAAAATAATTCATAAACTCATGTAAAACGGAAATTTAGTTTTTAAATTGGCATTGTGCTTGCAAAGGGGAACTGGTAACATTTAATTTTGGAAAACATGCTGACTGCACACAAAATGTACTACAAGGATACAGTAAACAACAGAAACTATTATTTACCACTCAGTGAAAAATGTTTAAAGTATTCTTCTATATCCAAAGTCCCTAAAATGAGTAATCAAAATTCTCTGATTCTCACATCTATTGTCTCTATGACCTGAGACTTTTGGGACTTTCTATACAAGCCCAACAAATGGGGATGAAAATTTTCTTAATTTTTATCTATTTTAGTTCAGGTGAGAGGATCCACGACTCGCAGCATTCCTAGGGGAGAGTACCCTCAGCAGTTTCCGGACTGGCTGACTCTGCAGCAAAAGGTGCCTTTACTTGGCATAAAAGGGGCTCCTCATAAATGACTCGACCAAAATGGGGGGCTACTGCAGTTGCAAGGAAAGGGCATGGAATTCCACCGTCGAGCTGACTCGATTACTTCACCTGCCGGATCTGCAGCCGGGTGCAAGGGGTAAGCCTCAGATTGCGGGCACCAGGCAGCCGGCCCCTCTCCTTAAAGAGAACCGAGGCGGAAATGCTCCCTCTAAAAGGAGGCTGGAGTCTGCCCGCTCCGGACTTTGGGCAGGCCCTCCGGCTCAAGTGGCGCCGACACCTGTCTCTGCCTCGGGAGGGACACTCGGGTGGAGCCGTTAGCACCCAACCACGATCCTCGCACACAGTTGGTTCGCCTGCGGGTCTGCAGGTGAAGGCGAGGTCGGGGGGAAAAAACCTTGCAGCACCTGACCTAGGTTCCGTTGCTAGGCGACGGAGGAAGAGGGGCCTACGGGAGAGGCGCAGGGTTGTGTCCGAAGCAGAGCGCGACGAGGTGAGTCCGCGCAGCCGCGCGCCTCCGCTCTCAGGGCGGAGCACGCGACCCGCCCCGCCCCGCCCCGCCCCCATCGTGGGCCGAGCTACGCCTGCGCGCCGCCGGAGCGGCCATCTCCGCCCTCGCTGGGCTGGCGCTGGAGCTCGCGTGGAGCCCTTGGTGGCGCCACAGCGGAGCCGCTCCGGAGCGGGCGAAGGCAGCGGCGCCTCGAGCAGGTGCCTCCGCCGCTGAGGAAAATGGTATTCGAGTCGCTGGTCGTGGACGTGTTGAACCGCTTCTTGGGGGACTATGTGGTGAACCTGGACACATCCCAGCTGTCCCTGGGCATCTGGTCAGGTAACGAGGCCGCCACCGCCCCTCGCGCTCGCCGCCTCCTGGCCGGCGCTGCCCCTGCTTCCGCCGCAAGTTACGGAAAGGCCGGCGGCGGCGGCTCCGACGCGAGTCCCTCTGAGGACGTGAGCGCGGCTGCCAGGGTGCCCTCTTCGGGGTGGACCGCCGCGGCGGCCGGCGCCCCGAGCCCGGCGCCCGGGTCTGGAGCTCGAGTTCGGTGCGGCGCCCGTTTCTTTCTTGCCTGGAGCGGTGGGTCCGGCGTCGCCGGTGCGCGGCGCAGAGGAGCTGCGGCACGCGGCTGGGTTGGGGCTCGTCCCTGTCGTTTTCCCTGTGGTTTGTGACGAGGGCGCGAGGGAGCCACGGAGTGTCGCACGCCGCCGCGCACGGGCAGGCGAGGCGCCGTCACTGGGGCGCCCTCCCCCGGGCGGGCGCATCCGATCGCCGGACCCGGGTGCCCGGCTCCGCCTTCCGGCCTCGGGCGCGGGGTTGAGCGCGTGGGTTCGGCTGATAACAGACCCGAAACTCCGTGTCCAGGAACTCAAGTTGCTTGTGGTGTTTTGAACCCACTATGTGACCCAAGAGGAATGTGGTCTGTGTGGAAGGCTATGGGGTTTTGTAAGCCTGGGTAAATTAATTAAAAAATAAAAAGGAAATGGGCTGTGCAGCATTTCAGACCTGTCAATGACAAGGACGGACACGCACCTGCGCTGGTTAGTGATAAAAGACTGCAGCTTCGCTTTCTCGTTACAGCATGCTCTACCTTATTTAGAGCTTTGTTTTTAGTACCTCCATCTGTTTTGTGTTTCACATTTATTTTAAGCATCTATTACAAATTAGTCTCTTGTTTTGTTTTATACTTTAGGGAAGGGTCCACAGGGTGTTCAGGGTCTCACTACTAGATCAGACTCATAGTGATCCGCCTGTTTACAGCCTCCCAAGAGCAGGGAGTACAGACACGCGCCACCACACTCAGTCTCAATTGCTATCTCAGCGCGCCCCGGGGTTGGGGCCGACCCAAACCCCAGACCCCTTGCCTGCGCTTTAATCTGCTGAGCTATTTGGCCCGCCCACTGCTCAGTCTCCTTTTGAAATGGATGTCCCATGGCAAAGTTAAGTTTCTTGCTTGTGAGAATACATAGATTTTTAAAAGTACTTTATTCTAGGATATGGACACACTTGCAAGCCTCCTTCTAGAATACTTGTTTAATGGGAGTCTTCTTGTTTATGAAATAATATAAACAAATTTGATTTCAAAAGAAAAAAATCTCTTGTGATCAGGTACCATGATAGATGTGTACTACAAATTTAGGAACATAAGTGCTAAATAGCTTTCAGATTGTTTAATTTATTCTGTTTCTCAGTTGTAAAGTGAAAATAAAACTTCTCCACAGTATCTCAGAAACCTTTAAAACTCTAGAGTAACACTTTGTTCTGTAGTGAAATAATGCTTCTATATTCAGGTTGGGGTTTGTGTAGAGTGTGATTTCTCAGCAACTTTAAAGTTTGCAAAGTAAACTTTTTATGTGCAGTTCTTTATGTCTTGACAAATACTAAGGTAAATAGCCACTATCACAATAATGATGCAGAAAAATTTCGTCAGGCCCCCCAAATTTCTTGTTCCTTTGTAGTGGACTCCACCTCCTGGCAGCCTTTTCTCTGTTTCTATTTCTGTCATTTTGTTTTTGCCAGCATCATATTAAGAAATGGTTTGTAGCTTTTGAGTCTGGCTTTTTTTTTTTTTTTTAACAAAATATTTGAAAGTTATCCATGTGTTTCGTACTTCATTATTTTGTTCCTGTGTAATTAGTGTTAAATACCATGGATATACTGTAAATGTTTATCCATTTGGCAGCGGAAAGATACTTCATTTTTTGGAAAATTTGAATAAAGCTTCTGCAGCACTAACGTGTAGGTTTATGCGTGAACATATTGTATCAGGATTTACACTGCCTCCACTGAGCAATTGCTATTGTCATTTTAAAAATCCATTTTAGTCATTTTGCTAGGTATGTGGTAAAGATTTGTAGCTTTCATTTATATTTCTGTTATTAATGTGTTGGATATTTTTATTTTTGCTGTTTGTATATTTCTGTCAGTGAAATATTCAAATCTTTTGCTTACTTTAATTTTTTTAATCCTTTATTTATTCGGTACAGTGTCTCACTAGGCAGCTCAGACTCATAGTGATCCTCCTGCCTCAGTCATCCCAACACCTGGATTACAGGTGTGTGCCATCACACCCAGTTTTGGTGGCCAGCTCAGTGTGGGGCTGGCAGGGCATGCAGTACCTGGGATCAAATCTGGGTTCTTGCATTTGCCAGGCAGGCACTTAGACTGCTGAGCTATCTCCGTGGCCCCTTTGCTTACTTTAAATTGTATTCTTTTTCTATTGAGATTTCATTCACATGTCATAAAATTTTCCCATTTATTATTTTGGTGATGAAAATTAAAACCAGGGGCACTGTCGTCCTGCCTACGTCCCAATACCCACTTTTTTTGTGAGGAGAAGGTCAGATAGGCTCCCACTAAATTGTCCAGGCTGGCTTCAAACTTGTAATCTTCCTACCTCAACTTGCCAAGTAGCTGTGATTATAGGCAAAGGCCACCAGGCCTAGCAAAATTTTCCATTTAAAAATGTGCAATTTAGTGTTTTTTTTAAATACAGTAATAAAATTTTGCATCTATTGCTACTATAGCATTGTTTAGACAGCCCCAATTGGACATCTTGTCCTGTCTGTGATTTTAGAGAGAAAGCTTTTAGTTTTTCCCCATTGCATCTGATGTTGTAGTAGGTTTGTCATAAATACTTACATGAAATTGAGATAAAGTATTTTTGTACCTAGACAGTGTGTTTATCAGGAATGGATATTGGATTTTATTAAGCTTTTCCTATGTTGAGATGATCATGTGATTTTTGTCCTTCTGTTTATGTGATGTATTACATGTATTGATTTGTGTATATTGAGCCATTTGTGTATCCCTAGGCAGATGCCTACTTGGTCATGATGTATTATCATTTTGATGCTTTGTTCCATTTTATCATCTGCTGGTATCTTTTCTCTCTCGTTTTTTTTTTTTTCACCAGGGATCAAACTAAGACCTTGTGCTTGCCAGGTGGGCACTTATGCCACTGAACTATTTCCCTAGCCCCTGCTGGTACCTTCTTGAGAACATTTGTATCTATATTTATTAAAGAGATTAGCCAGTATCTTGCTGAGAACTTTTCCCAGTATCTTTTGAGAATTTTTCTATATACATCAAACAGATTGGCCTGTAGTTCTCTTTTTTAGTTGGAGGTTTGTCTGGTTTTGTAATCAAAGTAATGCTTCTTCCCAGGAATTACTTTGGGAATACTACTTCTTTTTCAACTTCATTAAAGAGCTTAAAATGTACTGGTGTTCAATCTTCCCTGAAGATTGTGTGGAATTCAGCTGTGATTCCATCTGTACCTGGGCTTTTCTTAGTTTTTAGGTTTATTACTGCTTCAACTTCATTGCCTATTGTTGGATTATTCAGGGTCTTTTTATCTTCTTGGTTCAGTTTTGGTAATTAATAGGTATTTAGGAGTTTGTTTCTTCTGAATTCTCCAATTGATGGTAGTACAGGTTAGCAAAGTAGTTCTTCATAATCTCTGGTTTTCTACAGTGTCCATTGTGATTTCACCTTTTTTATTTCAAATGTCATTGATTCGGCTAGTTTTTTTCCTTTATATGAGAAGATTGGCTAAGATTTTTTTTTGGTTTTGCTTATTCTTTGGCAGGACCAGTTGTCAGATATATATATAGATAGATAGATAGATAGATAGATAGATAGATAGATAGATAGATATGGCCTTGGTTTCATTTGTTTTCTTTTGGTCTTTATTATTACTGTACTAGCTTTGAGTTTGAATTGTTTCTTACTTGTCTAGGACCTTGAAGTGTATTATTAGGTTATTTAGACTCTATTTATCTGATGTGGACATTCATATCTATAAACTTTTCACTGTCTCATAGATTCATCTATGTTGTACACACATTAATTCTAAGAACTAAGTTTTTCCTTTGTGATCTGTTATTTTTTCAAGAGTGTATTGTTTGCATCATTTCTATGGTTTCTTTTGCCATTAATTTCTAGTTTCATTGTACTATGATCTGATAATATGCCTAATATAATTTTGATTCTTTTACATTTATTTAAGCTGCTGTATTGGCTAGATTGTGCCTATTTTGGAGAAATTCCCATATGCTGCTGAAAAAAAGTGTATATTCTGTTGTTGGATTGAACCCTGTAGATATTTGTTATATCCAATTTTTTGAAGGTTTTAAAACTCTGTTGATAGTATTTTGTCTAGTTGATCCATTTGTGAAAGTGAGATGTTGAGGTTCCACGCTATCATTGCTTTTATGTTTTCTGATCTTTTATATCCAGTAGTATTTGTTTTATGAATCTGAGCATGCCATTGTGGCATATATAGAGTCTGCCAAAAATGTGTAAACACTTCAGGAAGAGAAAAACTGTATGATGTTTTTTCAACAGTTAGTGTTGCCGTCCTATACAGGACCCTAGAGAAGGTCATATATTCCAGAAAACCTCTTACATTGCTGGCCCTTAGAGAAGAAATTGAATGTGCAGCAATCTCAACGACCAAGGTTAGCTAAGAAGCAGTTCCAAGTAGTAATAAATGTCAGGAAGCTAATGGCCACCACTTTGAGCACCTCTTGTAATTGCAGGGCCAAAGGTAACTTGCATTAATCTCATGGTATTTCAACAAATTTAGTATTAAAATATTGTACAATTTTTTTCTTTTCTGAAGTGTGTATACATTATTTTGTGAACTCTTGTGTTAATAATTGTCATCTCTTCTTGTTGAATAGTTCCCTTAACCAATATGGAGTGATCTGCTTTAAACTTTTCTGATCAGTTTTGGCTAGAAGTTCTCTTTGTCTTGAAGTAGGATAGCTATACTTGCTGTTTTGAGGTTTCCGCCACATGGAATAATATTTTCCATCTTTTGAATCTTAGTTCACGAATTTCTTTTTGGGCTAAATGTGTTTCTTGTGCACAGCATACTGTTACATATATATATGTATACACACACACACACACATATATATATATATGTATATATATATTCTGCTAATGTGTCTTTTGGATGGTGCAGTGATTGGGAACCTATGGCATGTGTAGTGAGGCAGCCTGTTTGTATCATTGAAAGCTCTAAAAAGCTCACCATCACTGGAGAGCCTTCTAACATTGGGAGGTATTACTCAGTTACACTGTATTAGCTTCTGCCATTGCATCATTTTCCTCGTGCTGATTGCCTTTCTTTTACTTATCTGTTTACCCTCCATGGTATATTTACCTTATTAGACCTTTCTTCTCAGAAGAATGGCTGTGTGATAGAATTATCACTTGCAACACAGAAATACCTGTAATTTATAGTCTTATCTATTCTTTCTTGTTGGTTTCTTCAAAATTGCATCATTTATTTGATTTCTGGTTCCACATGCTATGCTGGCCTCACCCCTGAGGCGTACTGAGCCAGGAACCAAGTCAGGGTGTGATGGCACATGCCTGTAATCCCAGCACTGGGGAGGCTGAAAACAGGAGGATCACTATGAGGCTGACCTGTGTAATGAGACCCTATACCAAATACATAAAATGAAAAAAGAAGTATATCATTTAGAAAATTTTAACTCTTCTGTTATGACATCTTTGTGTAGCATTAGAGTTCTTATTTAGTGTGTTTTGATTTTGAAATACTGATCTTCCAATTTTTTTCTTTTTAATGGAGATTTGTATTTAGTGGCTACTTACTATAAGCTCTCATTATACCAGAGGCTGTACAGGAAGATGAATATTAAGTCAGGACAGTTCCTGATTTCAAGGTGTCATTCTTTTGTGAAAGGAATACACTGGAGAACTCAACAAATTCTTCTTACACTCTTGGGCTAATAAAATTCCAACTCCTTAACTATTATTATTATTATTATTATTATTATTATTATTATACCAACGTTCTACTATGCACTCAGAACTTTTCAGTTGATGAAACATTTTATTGTGAAAACTATTAAAATGGACGTCGATGTTAAGAGTTTGGGTAGTTCACAGCCATATGCCTGCTATCTCAATTGTGCTATAAACAGCTTTATTTACTGAGGTGTAATTGATATTGTAAAATATATAGTATTTTTCATTTAAGGTTTATAATTTTGTATGTCTTGGCATGTGCATATGCCATCAAACTTCCATTACCAAAATAACAAAATTTTAAAATTATAATTGTATTCATTGTGACATTTCTTTACAACCATGTGTTGTGCTTTGATCATGTCTACCTTCCCGTCTCCCCTCACATATGCTCCTTTTTCTCTCCTCTCCTTTTATTCCCTTTCTCCTTGAGGTTATTTTATTTTATTTTGAAAGTTTTTGCTATGTCTATTTCATTTAACATGGAGTTCTCCAGTTCTATCCATTTTCCTGCACATGACATGATTTTATTCTTTATAGCTAAATAATACTCCATTGTGCATAATTTTTTCATCTCTGTTTTGAGGGCACTTGGCTGATTCATTTCTTGGCCATTGAAAATAGTGCTGCAATAAACATGATTGTGCAGGTTTTTCTTTTGCATGCTGGCTTAATTTCCTTTGACTACCATTCAGATGTGGCATAGGTGGATCATATTGATGTCAGAGAAATCTGACTCTTGAACTGTTAGATGTCAAATGTGCAGAGTTTGTGGTTCCATTACTGGGGAATGAAGTCTTGAACTAAAGGAAGAAATTAGGGAGGTTTCATTGGAAATAAGGGAAAGAATAAAAACTCCTGGATTTTTAGGAGGGATCTGGAATGAGTTGATCATAAAGGCCCTTTGTTAAAAGGAATTTGTACAGCAAAGTAACAATGAAGGTACAGTGTGACTCAAACCATAATCACCCTACAGTACAGGATGAAAAGTATAGTTTTTTTTTCTTTTTAAAATAATACTGATTCAATAGGCAAACAAATCACGTAGCAAAAGGTAGCCTTTTCTTTTGAAAGAAAAAAGGCATTTTTGGGAAGGGATGGGTTGAAATACTCTGGTCATTCACCTGGGCATTTATGTCCCAACTGGACTTACTGGACCAAGTGGTGCTAATTACAGTATAATCTCAAGTTACTGTTTACCTTTTAGGGAGGCCTGTAAGCCTGACCATTACACCTCCTTCTTACCCCTCCAGCCACCACTTTGATGTCTATTTTTGTGCTGACTTTTTGAGGGTCCAATCTTGATCTGTGTATTAATGTCTATCTAACTTAGCTGCCTGTAATAATATGGTAGTTCTGTTTTTGAGGACCAGCCATACTACTGTTCTCAGTGGGGGTTGTGTTAATACGCATTCTCACCAACACTGTATAAAGGGTTCTTTTAATCTAAATCTTCACTAGCATTTGTTTTATTTTGTTTCTGATAATGGACACTGGGGTGAGAAATTTCAGTGTAACTTTTTTTTTGCAATTCTCTGATGGATAAAGGTATTGAGCATTTTTTCATATATTTAATGATATTTGTACTTCTTTTGAAACGTGTCTGTTCGTTTGCAAATTTTTAAATTAAAAAGTATTGCTATAAAGTTTTTTGAGTTTTTACATATTTTGAATATTAATACTGTATCAGATAAATAGCTGGCAAAGATTTCATTCTGTTCTATTAGTTGTCTTTTCACTCAATTTCCTTTGCTGTATAGAAGTTTTTAAATTTGATGTGACCCATTTGTCAGTTCTTACACAATTTTTCTGCTTGCTTTTTTTTTTTTTTTTTTTTTTTTTTTTTTTGTATTTTAGGGAAGGGTCTACAGGGTGTTCAGGGTCTCACTACTAGATTGGACTCATAGTGATCTGTCTGTTTACAGCCTCCCAAGAGCTGGGATTATAGGCACACACCACCATGCCCCGTCTCAATTGCTTTCTCAGCACACTCTTGGGGTGGGGCCTATACGGTAGGCCCAGGGATCAAATCTCCAGCCTCTGCACCTGTTTTCTCCTTATTGATCTTATATTAAGCCACTGTTTTAGAATCATATTGTATATATAGTTATAATTAAAATGTTTTATACATTAATATTATAACTGCAGAAATAAAATTCAGTGATATTTTGGTAAAATATTCATGATATACTATGCAGAAATAGGTAGAATTTATTTTTTGTTATATATATTATTTGTGATTATGCCTAGTATGTTACTTAGGAATGAAATTCATTTAACTTTTTAAGATGAAAATATTTGAGTGTCTCAAGTTTATTTTTATTATCTTTTCTAGGAGCTGTAGCCCTCAAGAATCTTGAAATTAAAGAAAATGCTTTGGTAGGTTTTGATCAGGAGACTTTATAATGTTAGTCAATTGACTATGGCTACTTTCTCTTGATTTAGTTTACTACCTTAAATTATTTAAGTTTGAGAAAGTGTTTTAGAAATTATTTTTATAAAATGTACATTTTGAAAATTGAGTTTTAATTTCCTAAGAAGCATAGTCTCCCAGTGTAGCTTTTTCTGTTTAAATTTTTTTATAGTAGTTTTATTTATTCCTCTGTGGATTTATTTTTAATGATTAACTTACCCTCCAGTTTTCTTTTTTCTTTTTTTTCTTTTTTTTTTTTTTTTGGTGGTAACGGGGATTGAACTCAGGACCTTGTGCTTGCCAAGGTGCTTGCCAGGCAAGTGCTTATTCTACTGAGTTATCTCCCCATCCAGTTTTCAGGTTTTGTTTTTTAACATAATTTTATCAGGTTCAATTCAGTTTCATGGATTGACGCACAATTTTGTGTAATCCTCATAGTACTGATTTGTACAACTTGTTCACATCTCCAAGAGAAGCTCTTTAATCTGTTTCCATTTCATTTCTTAATAGACTCTGGACATTTTTCTTCATTGCAAATTGAAATTTTCAATCCCCTCTTCCTACCCCCACAAATTTGCATATATCAGATTTGAATATATTAAATCATTTTCATGGCAGAATAATATTTCACTATGTATATATTGTGAGTGATTTTTCATTCAGCTTTTCACATACACTTGAGGTATTTCAACTTTTTGGCTCTCGTGAGTAATTTCTTCGTATTAGTGGGCATGTGTGTTTTCCAGACCCCAGGTTCATTTACTTCGATTATAAACCTACAAGTAGAATTGCTCAATTATATGGTGATTCTATTTTAGCTTTCTCCAAGAACACAATAGGTTTTGCCATAGCCTATAGGGAATGTAACCCTTTTATATTCCTCTAGCAGTGCACAGGGTTCTAATTTCTCTGTATTCTCTGAATCTTCCAACATTTGTTATCTTCTGCTTTCATGTTTTAACCACTATTCTCATAGGTGAGAAATGGTATATGATTTTGATTATTGCCCAAAATGTTTTTAAGTCTCTCATCATTTTAAAATCAGGTTTTGTTGTTTGGTTGTATGTTTGGAGCTTTTGTGTATTTAGCATATTGATCCTTCACCACATATATGATTTGCAATTTTTTTTCCTATTTCAAAAGTTTTCCTAACCCTATTGATAGTGTCCTTTGATGCACATAATTTTTTATTTAAACAGGCCAATTCATCTACTTTTTGAAATTGCCTATGCTTTTGTTCCTGTTTCTAAGAAATAATTACCAAATCTGATATTATAAAGATTTATTATGTTTTCCTCTAAGTGTTTTATAGTTTTAGGTCTTCTTTGTAGTTTCGTGACCATTTTGAGTTTTTTGTGTTTTTGTTTTGTGGTACTGAGGATTGAACCCAGCCCTTTTAATTATTGTGAGGCAGACTGTAGCTAAGTCAGTAACTTGCTGTGGCTGAGCTTGAATTATGATTCTTTTGCCTCAGCCTTCTAGTGTATGGGGATTATAGGCATATGCCAGCTTTCATTTTTACAAATGGCATAATTTATAGGTTCAATCTCATATCTTTGTAGCTGATGTCTACTTTTTCTAGCACTGTTTATTGTAAAGGCTGTCCTTTTTCACCTTGAATAGAGAGAAATAGTTTAAATTCTCTCTTTTTTTTTTTTTTCTCCAAGAGTTTTAGTTCCTTTAGAAACAAACTGGCAGTATTTCTCACCTCTTTTTTTTTTTTTTAAATATAAAGGTGGTAATCTAGTATGGATAGTTTTTTTCATATTAATATAGACCTTTCATTTTAAAAAGAGAAGTTTCTAAATTTTATTGACTTGCGAATACTGAAATTAAATTCTTATAAATTTGAATAAGTATTGTAGAATGTGTAAGTTAATTTAATAGTCAAATAATTTTGGGAAGAAAAAAGTTAATGTATTGCTCAATTGTATATAATAATTGTATACATTAATGCTTTACATATTTACTTTTTTATTTTAGAGTCAACTGGATGTACCATTTAAAGTTAAAGTTGGTCATATAGGTAAGCCATACTTCTGAAATGTTCTTGCTGAACATTTCAGAAGCATCTCTATAATGTAAACTTTTTAATGGTTTTGAGCCTTAATTTAAAATACAGTAATAAAAATTACAGTAATCATGTGTTCTTAGGTACAACTTAGTTGTGTAACTTAAAAAGTATTATGAGGTTCATATATTCCTTGTACAATACTGTACACTAATGTGATACGGTAATGATACATCTTATTAAGTGTTAAAATTGAGAACCAAAGCATTACATTTAACAGAGGCCTTACCAGTCTCAATTTTCAATTTTCTAATTAGTTAGCATTTCATTATTTTGATTGGTATCAAACATGTGGTGTAAAGAGCATGGCCTAGATTGTCTGGGCACTGTGGTCAGGAGCCACTCTAAAAACTGGTGTCTGCTGTGGAAGTTTTTCTAGTTTTGAAGAAGGTATTGTGCTATTTCTTGCTCTGTGTTATTTTATCTGTATTTATAGTTTGTACTTATTAATTGGGCAGAAACTGATTGAATGTAAGGTTTTGGCATATTTTAAACCTGTATGTTGAGATTCTAAACTTTTTTTTTAGTTTTATTGGTTCAGATATCATGGAAGATGATATTTAATTGGGATTTTGAAGTATTTTATAAGAGCTTCCTAGTCAGATTTGTGTTACTGAAGGTAGTTATATAGTGGTGTAATGCAGTAAAGCACTTTATAATTTTGTATACTGTACTAGTATTTGGGATTAAACCGTATGCCATAATGATTTCATCCATCGCGTATAAATGCCATATTTTCTTTGTTCATTCATTTGCTGCTTCTGTGGTTGAGCTGTTATGAATTGTACTGCTATAAATGTGGGTATGCATCTATTACTATAATATGATGTCTCAGACCCTTTCAGGAAAATATCTGTCTAAAAGGAGTATAGATGTGTCAAATGGAATTTTTAGTTTAACTTTTTTGAGAAATCTCCATATTGATTTCCATAGTGGTTGTACTAGTTTATATTCCCATGAACAGTAGGAGGGTTTCTTTTTCCCTACATCCACACTAGAATTTGTTACTGATGATAGCAATTTTGGAGTAAGGTTGAATTTTGATTTGCATTTTTCTGATTGCCAGAGATGTTGAAGTTTTTTTCCCCCCCTGTATTTATTGGACACTTATACTTCTGAGAAGTGCCTATTCATTTCAGCTGCATGTTTTTAAATTCTTTTCTCTAGAGGGGTCTAATTTGTTTGAGTTGTTTATATATTCTAGATATTAGTTCTCTTTCCAAGAAATAGCACACAGTTTTTTTCCCCATTCTGTTGGTTGTCTCTTCACTCTTTTGCTTTTCTGCACAGAATTTTTAAAATTCGGTATGATCCCATTTCTTGATACTACTTGGTACTATTTCTTGTCCAATTGGGCTTTTGTTCTGAAAGTCCTTGCCTAGGCCTATGTTTTCAAGCATTTTATGTATGTTATCTTCCAACAGATTGTTTTTGTTTTAACAGATCTTTGATCTATTTTGACTTTAGATTAGCACATGATGAGAAATAAGGGTCTAGATTTAATCTTCTGGTTATAGATAGCCAGTTTTCCCAACACCACTTGTTGAAGAGGCTATCTTTCTTCCAGAATATGTTTCTGAAAGGTCTAACTGAATGTGCTTTTGGTGGTTTGTCCATCCTTTGTTCCATTCCATTGATTTGCATATCTTTTTTTTTTTTTCAATACTGTGCCTTTTTTTGTGTGTGTGTGGCTGGCCCAGGGGTGGGGCTGGTGCAGCATCTGGTGCCAGGGATTGAGCTGTGGTTTCTGTGCCTGCTTCAGCTTGCCTAAGCTGACAATTTAGACTGCTAAATTATCTCGCTGGCCCCCTACTGTGCTGTTTTATTACTGTAGCTTTGTAGTATGGTTTGAAGTCTGGAATTGTGATGCCTCCTGCTTTGCTGTTATTGCCTAGGATCTTTCTCGCTCTTCTGGGTTTCTTCTGGCTTTGTATATATTGTAGGATTGTTTTCTCTACTTCTTTGAGAAATATCATGAGCATTTTCATTGCGATTGCATGGCAGTTTTGGAAGCATGGGTATTTAGACAACATTTTTTTTCTTCATCCAGGCCCAAAGGTGTCTGCATTTTCTGATGTCATCTTTGATCTCTTTTTTTCAGAGTTTTTATTATAGAGGTCCTAGGTGTTTATTTTATTTTATTTTATTTGATCTGTTGTGAATGATGTTTTCTTAATTTCTTTTTTAGTGAGCTCATTATTGGTGTACAGGAATGGTATTGGCTTTTGTTTGTGTTTTAATTTATCTTGAGTGTTTTAATTTTTAATTAATCATGAGAGTTTTGGTGAAAATGTTTTGGATCTTCTACGTAAAGGATCAATCATGTCATCTACCAATAATGATAATTTCCGTTCTTTCCGATATATGCTCTCCCTTTTTTTTTGTAGTACCAGGGATTGAACTAGGACCTTGCACTTGCCAGGCAAGCTCTTATGCCACTGAGCTATCTCCCCAGCCATATATACCTTTTTTGTTTCTTTCTCTTGCCTGATCATTGTGGCTGGTATTCTGAGAGCTGTATTGAATTAAGAGTGGTAAAAATGGACATCCTTATTCTTGATTTTAGAAAGTATTTAGCTTTCCCTCTATTTAATATGATGTTGGCTGTTGGCTTGCCATACATGGCTTTTATCAGGTAAAAGTAAGGTCCTTATATTATCTCAGTTTTTATCATGAATGGATGTTGGATTTTGTCAGAGGCTTTTTCTGCACATATTAGGGTGATTGTATGAGTTTTGTACTTTTGTTTATGTGATTGGCTTGCATATGACATTCTTCTCATGGAAGATAGGGCAATGTATAGAACACATACTAAAGAAAATAGGATCACATTGATTTACATATGATGAATTATCCGTGCATCCCTAGATGAAGCGTACTTGATCATGATTTATGATGTTTTTGATGATTGATAGCATTCTGTTTGCCTGTGTGTTATTGAGAATTTTTACATCTATGTTATTAAAGAGCTTGGCCTTTGGTTTTCTTTTTGGTTAGATCCTTTTCTGGTTTTGGATTAATGTAATGGTATCTTCCAGGAGTGACTTTGGGGGTACTTTTTTTTCATTTCAGTTTCATTAAGGAGTTTGAGGAGTATTGGCTTTAGTTCCTCTGAAAAGTTATTGTAGAATTCACCAGTAAATACATTGTATCCTGGACTTTCATAGTTGGTAGCAATTGCAGCTTCCATTTCATTCCCAGATCATTCAGGGTTTTTCTGTCTTGGTTCAGTTTTGATAATTCATGTCTAGGAACCTCTGTATTTCTTGTGACTAGTCCAATTTATTGGAGTATAGTTTCTCAAATGGATACTGATCTTCTGGATTTCAGAATTGTCTATTGTGATTTTGTCTTTTTTGTTTCTTCTTTCTGAAGTATCTTTTTTTTTTTTTTTTTTTTTTTTTTGTGGTACCAGGGATTGAACTCAGGGCCTTGCGCTTGCCAGGCAGGTGCTTATTCTACTGAACTATCTTCTGGCCCTTTTTGTTTCTTCTTGTATTGATTTGGGTCTTTAGTATCCTTCTTAGGGATACTAAGAAGGGTGTTCTGTTTTATTTATTCTTCAAGAAAACTGGCTTTGGGGGAGCTAGCTTAGTAGAATGCGCAGGGTCCTGAGTTCAATCCCTGGTACCACAAAAAACAAAAACAAAAAAAACTGGTTTTTGATTTACAGATATTCTCTCTCTCTCTCTCTCTCTCTCTCTCTCTCTCTCTCTCTCTCTCTGTGTGTGTGTGTGTGTGTGTGTGAAATTTTATAATTTCCTTGCTGTACTAAATTTGGATTGTACTTGTTTTTCTAGCACCTTGAGGTGCATCATTAAGTTATTTATTTGAGCTTACTCTTGTTTTTATGGTGTGGACATTCACAACTAAAAAATAACCTCTTAAAATGGCTTCCTTTGTGTCCAAAAAGTTCTGTTGTGTTGTACTGGCATTATTTGATGCTAGGAACTAAGTTCTTCTTTGGTTTGCCCTGTGTCCCATTGATTATATAGCATTTTTCAATTTCTATGTGCTTGCTTATTATCTGTGGTTTCTTCTGTTATCAATTTCTAATTTCATTGCAGTATGATCTGGTAATATACATGCAATAATTTAAATTCTTTTTCATATACATAAACATGCTTCATTTCATGGGCTAGCATGTATTCTATTTTATAGAAGGTAACCATTGTGCCGCTGAGAAGAATCTGTGTTTTGTTGTTGGAATACTGTAGACATCTGTGAAGTTCATTTTTTCCGTGGTTTGGTTTAACTCTGATATTTCTTTGTTGTTTTTTAGTCTAGTTCATCTATTTGTTGGGGTGTGAAATTGAGATACCATTATAATTGTGTTCATGTTTATCTGATCTTTTATGTCCAGGGTTCTTTGTTTTGGGACACACTGGTATTTGGTGCGTGTTATGGTTTATGTCTAGATGCTGCCCCCCCATCCCCCAAGTCTCATGCAGTTATTGGGTAGTCTTCTAGAGCTTTTGATTGATTGTTTCAATGCTTTAGATATGGATGTGAGGGCAACCTAACCTGGCGTGAGTAGACTACATATAATGTAAAGGAGGGAAAGAGGCTTGCTTTGCTTCTCCCTTTTTGCTCTTGTTGCTTTTGCTGTCTGCTGCCACCATGAACTGTTCACTTATGCCATGTGCCACTATGCCTTGGAGTTTGCAGAGTATGGACTGAAACCTCCACAAACTGTGGTAAATATTTAACCTTTCCTCCTTTAAACTTCTGTGTTGGGTATTTTGTCTCATCAGTGAGCAAAAAGTAACCAAGACAGTGTGTATATGTTTATAAATGTTATCTGTCCCTGTTGAATTGTTCCCTTAACTAGTGTGTGGTGACCTTTCCTCTTCTGATCATTATTGGCTTGAAGTTGACGATGTCTGAAAATTGTTTTTTATTGTTTTGGAGCACCCCATTGCATGGAATATTATTTTCTCTCCTTTGATTTTAGTGTGTTTGTTTTTGGATTAAATGTGTTCCATGTATATAGCATATCATTAGATTTTGTTTCTTGATCTATTCTGCCAGTGTCTTTTAATTGTGGAATTTAAAACCATTCACGCTGTTATTGCTTTAAGGCATTTATTTCACTCATTGCATTCTTTTCCTTTTGCTGATTTTCTGCCACCCTTTCCCAAGCTGCTCACCCTGCCTGGTGTATTTGTTCATTAGACTTTTTTGGCCTTATTACCTTCATTTTTTCAATAATATTCTTAAGAATTTTTGGTAGTGCTGGTTTGGTGGTCATAAATTTCTTT